>NC_059426.1:174088523-174201023 GCF_021028975.2 Sphaerodactylus townsendi
AGGTCCTCCATGTGGCCCATGTCCACCTCTCTCCTCCTAAAGAAGAAGAAGAAGAAGAAGAAGAAGAAGAAGAAGAAGAAGAAGAAGAAGAAGAAGAAGAAGAAGAGGAAGAGGAAGAGGAAGAGGAAGAGGAAGAGGAAGAGGAAGAGGAAGAGGAAGAGGAGGAGGAGGAGCTTGGATTTATATTCCCCCTTTCTCTCCTGCAGGAGATTCAAAGGGGCTTACAATCTCCTTGCCCTTAACCCAGAGAACTTAGCCTTATGCTTCTTTCCTGGGTCAGTCACCTAAGAATATCAGGAGAGCCCTGGTGGATCAGACCAGGGGTTCATCTCGTCCAGCATCCCGTCTCACACAGTGGCCAGCCAGTTCCCTTGGGGAGCAAACAACAGAGGATAGAGATCTTCATTGCAACAAGAAAGCCAATGATTGGTGTTTGGAATATGCTGCCACAGGAGGTGGTGATGGCCACTAACCTGGATAGCTTTAAAAAGGGCTTGGACAGATTTATGGAGGAGAAGTCGATCTCTGGCTCCCAATCTTGATCCTCCTTGAACTCAGATTGCAAATGCCTTAGCAGACCAGGTGCTCAGGAGCAGCAGCAGCAGAAGGCCCTTGCTTTCACCTCCTGCACGTGAGCTCCCAAAGGCACCTGGTGGGCCACTGCGAATAGCAGAGTGCTGGACTAGATGGACTCTGGTCTGATCCAGTAGGCTAGTTCTTATGTTCTTATGTAATGGGATTCTGGGTTGTATCAATAGGAGTATAGTGTCTAGATGGAGGGATGTCATTGTACCTCCCTTTTCTGCATCGGTTAGACCTCACCTGGAATATTGTGTACAGTTCTGGGCACCGCAGTTCAAGAAGAACATTGACAAGCTGGAACGGGTCCAGAGGAGGGCAACCAAAATGGTCAAAGGTCTGGAATCTGTGTCCTACAGGGGGAGAGAGCTGGGTATGTTTAGTTTGGTGAAGAGAAGGTTAAGAGGTGACATGATAGCCATGTTTAGATATCTGAAGGGATGCCATGTTGGTGAGGGAGCAAGCTTGTCTTCTGCTGCTCCAGAGACTAGGACCAGGAGTCATGGGTTCAGGGCAGTGGTGGGATCCAAAAATTTTAATAACAGGTTCCGATGGTGGTGGGATTCAAACAATGGCGCCACCGCACACACGCACCTCCAGTCCCTATTGGGCAGGGAGGTTGCTTTAGTAACCCCTTCTCGGCACTCAGAAAAAATTAGTAACCACTTCTAGAGAAGTGGTGAGAACTGGTTGGATCCCACCTCTGGTTCAGGGTGCAGGAAAAGAGATTCCACCTAAACATTAGGAAGAAATTCCTGACAGTAACGGCTGTCCGACAGTGGAATTCACTGCCTCGGAGTGTGGTGGAGTCTCCTTCTTTGGAGGTTTTTTAAGAGAGGCTGGGTAGCCATCTGTCTGGAGTGCTTTGATTGTGTGTTCCTGCATGGCAGGGGGTTGGACTGGATGGCCCTTGGGGGTCTCTTCCAACACCATGATTCTGGCCCACCCCAACCCCCCACTCTCACCCCCCCCCATTTTCCTCAGACTTCCCCTTCAGATTTCCCAGGCCAAAGCTGGCAACCTGAGGTTAGAGTGTCAAGCAAGGCCTTGAGAGATATTTTTGCCCTGAGGGAGGGCCCCTTGGGCCCATGGGAAAGCACCGCTCTTCGTGGCACGGATGTGCGGAATCCAGTGCTGAAGATACGGCCGGTTGGTAAAAAGGGGTTGAGATTCCCACTCAGGTGTGATAAGTCGGTCTGTCAAGGGAGAGCACGTTCTCACGACCTTTCAAGCCCGCACAAATTGATCCTGGGGGGGTCATCCCAGGGAGGGATACGGCTGCTTCAGCACTCCTGCCCTGAGTCCACAACCCCAGAAGAATGAAGTGGCCACTAACCTGGATAGCTTTAAAAGGGGCTTGGACAGATTGGTGGAGGAGAAGTCGATCTATGGCTCCCAATCTTGATCCTCCTTCATCTCTGATTGCAAATGCCTGAGCAGACCAGGTGATCGGGAGCAGCAGCAGTAGCAGAAGGCCATTGCTTTCACCTCCTGCATGGGAGCTCCCAAAGGCACCTGGTGGGCCACTGCGAGTAGCAGAGTGCTGGACTAGATGGACTCTGGTCTGATCCAGCTGGCTTGTTCTTATGTTCTTATGAAGTTTGCTGGGCGTTCAATCGATGGACTTTCAAATATGCGTCCAACCCCTGTTTGAGACGGTGTTCAGCACGCTCGCCCAGCTGCGCAAGTGCTCAAATATTATTCACGTACTTCATTTGTACACCCGCCAGCTTCCCATCAGGGACCAAAGGTGGCTAATAGCAGGGGTCTTCAACCTATGGCCCTCCAGATGTTCATGGACTACAATTCCCATCAGCCTTTGCCAGCAGAGGCAATGAATGGGAAATCTAGTCCATGAATATCCGGAGGGCCATATGTAGGAGACGCTTGGCTTATAGTGTGCTCGTGTAACCCCCATGCTCAGAATGGGTTGACCCAGAAAGGGGTGGAGACTCAAAGCAGCAAGAGGCTGCAGAGCTCATGTAGTTTGGAGGAGACGAGGCTACCAGACTTGGACCTTGGTTGTATAAGCCCTTAACACCTTGTTAAGGTAACTGCAATGTTGTTGGGAACTACTGGGAAGGTAGTTGTTTATTTTTGCTATGTTGTAAATGTTGGAGTTTATTGTTTCAGGGCTTCTTTTTGTGGTTGTAATGGGTGAGAGTTCTCCTGGAAACCTTCCTCATGTTGAATTCTGTTCATCAAGCCCTTGGAGTCTTCAGGAGCCAACCCACTTGCAAAGAAGAATTGGACTTGGCAGTATCAGTAGACTGTAAATATAAGGACTTGGAAATGCAACCTGAACAGGACCTTGACGTGAAGAAAGTAAACCATTTTGTTTTTAAAAATTGTTGTTGCAAACTCATTCCAAGTTCTGCCCCGCAGAACCCACAGATAGAGGTTACATTCACAGCTTAGGATTCCAAGCTCCAGGTTGGGAAATTCCTGGGGATCTATGGGGGGGAGGGCATGGGGAAGGTGGCGTTTGGGGATGGGAGGGGCCTCAGTTGGATATAATGCCATCGTGTCCACCTCGAAAGCCGGGGGGTGGGGGGCTGATCTCTGTTGTCTGGAGATTGATTCCGCCCAGTAAAATCCAGCTGCAATGTGCATTGAAAGTGGATTGAAAGAGCATTATTCTGCACGTGCGGAAGGGACCCCTGTGTGAACAAAAAAACTGCGGGAAAGCCCAACTGCAAAGCGAACAGCTGTGGGACGGGGGTAAGTAGTGCCTGCATAAATGGCAACGTCTTCCTCGTAAACATCACGATGTGTCATCACTCCAGGGGTCAGTAATGCTTCCACAAGGAACTACCTTTACCTTGTCTTCCTTATGACGCACAAGTGCATATAAAATACAAAACCCAAAGCTTGCAGTCACTATGTTGGCCCTATTTCCTGATAGCGGATCAAAAGGCCTTTATTCTATGAAGGGAGTATTCAAATCCAATGTGGTTGAAACCAGAGGTGGGATCCAGCAGGTTCTCACAGGTTCCCGAGAGTAGGTTACTCATTATTTGTGTGTGCCGAGAGGGGGTTACTACCATCATGGCTAAGCTCTTTTTCCCTGCGATTTTTGCCTTTAGTAGACGCTCCTTCCTCCTCTCAGCAGCAGCGCCAGCATGAACTTCTTGAAGCAGTGATCCAGCAGGAGGTGCACCGCGCGTGTACCATGGCAGCCGTTCATGCCAAGGCGCGCATTCGTTTCCTTCGCCCAAGGATCCGGTGCATGGCTGCATCCCGCCACAGCCCCGCCCCAGGAATTCCCTCTCAGCGCCTGGAATTTGCTTCCGGCCATTACCTCGCCCCTTTATCCCGCCCCGCCCAGCCCCATTAGTGCTACGCCACAGTTTGAATCCCACCCACCATGAGAACCTGTTAATAAAATTTTTGGATCCCACCACTGGTTGAAACCCTGGCCCACCAACTTCTGCACTGCACCAGATTTGTTAAAATCAGATCCACATATATCAATTTATATCCGCTTTTCCAATCTGGGCTGCCAGATCTGATTGGGTTATCTTTATTGCTGAATAACTTTGACCCTGGTTTTTGTGAAGAGGTCGCCAATGTTATTATGGAGATAGCTGAGAGTATCTAATAGTATGCATCTGTTATGGTCCTTTGGGGGCTTTTTTGCTTTTATTACCGATGTATTAATTTTTCTTTCTGATTATGCCAATAAAGGCTCATGAATGATAATGAAGGGAGTATTTAAAACATTAAGAAAGAACAATCTGGAGAACCGGGTTTGATTCCCCGCTCTGCTACTTGAAATGTGGGAGCTTATCTGGTGAACCAGATTTGCTTGTGCGCTCCAACACATGCCAGCTGGGTGACCTTGGGCTAGTCACAGTTCTTCGGAGCTCTCTCAGCCCCACCCACCTCACAGGTTGTTTGTTGTGGGGGGAGGGAGAGGGAAAGGAGCTTGCAAGCCCCTTTGAGTCTCCTTACAGGAGAGAAAGGTGGGATATAAATCCAAACTCGTCCTCCTCCTCCTCTCCTCCACCTCCTCCTCTTCTTCTTCTTCCTCTTCTTCTTCTTCTTCTTCCTCCTCTTCTTCCTCCTCCTCCTCTTCTTCTTTGTCCTCTTCTTCTTCCTCCTCCTCTTCTTCTTCCTCTTCTACTTCTTCTTCTTCCTCCTCCTCCTCTTCCTCCTCCTCCTCCTCTTCTTCTTCTTCCTCCTCCTCCTCCTTCTCCTCCTCTTCTTCTTCTTCCTCTTCCTCTTCTTTTTCTTCCTCTTCTTCTTCCCCCTCCTCCTCTTCTTCCTCTTCTTCCTCCTCCTCCTCCTCCTCCTCTTCTTCCTCTTCTTCTTCTTCTTCCTCCTCTTCTTCCTCCTCCTCCTCTTCTTCTTTGTCCTCTTCTTCCTCCTCCTCTTCTTCTTCCTCTTCTACTTCTTCTTCTTCCTCCTCCTCCTCTTCTTCCTCCTCCTCCTCCTCCTCCTCCTCCTTCTCCTTCTTCTTCTCCTTCTCCTTCTCCTTCTCCTTCTCCTTCTCCTTCTCCTTCTCCTTCTCCTCCTCCTCCTCCTCCTCCTCCTCCTCCTTCTTCTTCTTCAAGCAAAAAAAAGGTCGTCAGCTCAGAGATGCCCTTTTAACCAAACCATGTGATGGCCCCAGAAATGAGTCCAAAGCTCAGCTGCTTTCTGCGCTAGCCAATGGTCCAGATGCTGATGGTGGCAGAGAAAGACTGTTCTCCGCAGCACGCAGGCCAAACCTTGTGATTGCCGTCCAGAAAGCAGCGGCGTGGCATGCTGTGACGAGCGGAATGCCAAGACCCCAAGACAATGCTCCTGTCCTCCCAATAACACTCTTGCTTCGAAAGAGGTTCGCTCTGAATGTTATTTTCTTGCAAAAGAGGTCCAAAAGGCACTTTAAACACACACACATATTGCAAGTCAGCAAAGTTAATTCTCTCCTTTGCAAGCCACGCGTCTATCCTGCCACTGACGAAAAGGCAGCTCTGACTCGACGGGCCAAATACGTTGTTTGGTGATTCCAACTGGAGCTGGCTGACTTTGTGCCAACGTTTCTCATCCCTCCAAACGAGCGTCTCAGCAGCAGAGCTGAAATGAACCTGCTCCAGAATTCTGATGTTCTCCAAATGTTCTCTGGATGCAGGAATACGAGCAAGCGTCTGGCATAGCATTGATATTCGGCACGAGAGTTCAACGTCATAAAACTGGGAAGAAGAAGAAGAGTTTGGATTTATATCCCCCCTTTCTCTCCTGCAGAAG
Source organism: Sphaerodactylus townsendi (assembly GCF_021028975.2). Taxonomy (NCBI): domain Eukaryota; kingdom Metazoa; phylum Chordata; class Lepidosauria; order Squamata; family Sphaerodactylidae; genus Sphaerodactylus; species Sphaerodactylus townsendi. Next base: position 174,094,335 of record NC_059426.1, read on the forward strand.
ACTCAAAGGGGCTGACAATCTCCTTGCCCTTCCCCTCTCACAACAAACACCCTGTGAGGTGGGTGGGGCTGAGAGAGCTCCGAGAAGCTGTGACTAGCCCAAGGTCACCCAGCTGGCGTGTGTGGGAGTGCACAGGCTAATCTGAATTCCCCAGAGAAGCCTCCACAGCTCAGGCGGGAGAGCTGGGATTCAAACCCGGTTCCTCCAGATTAGATACACGAGCTCTTAACCTCCTACGCCACTGCTACTCCTGCTGTGGGATAGATATCTTGGGACTGAATTTAGTCTATGTTCGTCTAGGCCAGTGATGGTGAACCTTTTCGAGACCGAGTGCCCAAATTGCAACCCAAAACCCACTTATTTATTGCAAAGTGCCAACACGGCAATTTAACCTGAATGCTGAGGTTTAAGTCCTGCGTGTACCCACTGCTCTGTCCTATGCTCCTCCAGCTCCTCCACCCCCTCCCTCTGCCTCCACCCCACCGGCTCGAGCAGGGGCCAGCCTGCTCTAGAGTCCAGCAAATCCTGCGCGCACTGCGCCGCGCCTCTCTAGCATCTCTAGGCCCGCCAGCCGAGTCCTCCCTGCTCACCGAGGGGCGTTCTGCCAAGCAGGCCCAGGCCAGCCTAGATGTGTGTTTGGGGGGTGATTTTCCACCCACCCCCCCACACACGACAAACTCTGTGTGTGCGTGTGTAACCCCCATGCTCAGAATGGGTTGACCCAGAAAGGGGTGGAGACTCAAAGCAGCAGAAGGCTGCAGAGCTCATGTAGTTTGGAGGAGACAAGGCTGCCAGACTCGGACCTTGATTTGTATAAGCCCTGAACACCTTGTTAAGGTAACTGCAATGTTGTTGGGAGCTACTGGGAAGGTAGTTGTTTGTTTTTGCTATATTGTAAATGTTGGAGTTTATTGTTTCAGGGTTTTTGCGGTTGTAATGGGTGAGAGTTCTCCTGGAAACCTTCATCATGTTGAATCCTGTTCATCAAGTCCTCGGAGTCTTCGGGAGCCAACCCACTTGCAAAGAAGAATTGGACTTGGCAGTATCAGTAGACTGTAAATACAAGGACTTGAAAATGCAACCTGAACAGGACCTTGAAGTGTGATGTTAAATGTTAATGTTAGATGTTATATGTTATATGTTAAGAAAGTGAACCATTTTGTTTCAAATTTAGTTCTTTGCAATTCCTTCCAAGTTCTGCCCCACAGAACCCACAGATAGAGGTTACACGTGCCCACAGAGAGGGCTCTAAGTGCCACCTCTGGCACTCGTGCCATAGGTTCACCACCACTGGTCTAGGCAATCAAAGCAGCCGAATAGTGAAATTTTAATACTGAGTTTGGATTTCAAAATGGGGATAAAACCCTTTGAGGATAAGAAAAACAGCAAAAAATGGATTATGGAGTTTTCAGTTTCATTTTGTCTTTAGACAATGACACACACAGTTGGAATTGTAGGAGAGAGGACCAATGTGAAAGAGACTACCACCAAGTTGTAAAGTATTTAGGATAAGGTGACCAGATTGTCACCTTTGTCGAACTGGACCTGTATGTAAGCCGCACGCAGATAAGATTACAGATCATAAGCGAGCCGCATGGGGAGCGCACTGCCTTTTGGGGTGCTCCTCGGTTTCCTACCATGTGACAGGGTGGGAAAACGGGGAGCATCCCAAAGGCAGTGCGCTCCTGCGGCCGCATGCGCGGGAAGCTGCCGCACTGCCTTCTGGGGTGCTCCCCTGTTTCCCGCCCTGTGACAGGGCAGGAAAAGGGGAGGGCCCCAGAAGGCAGTGCGGCAGCCTTCCAAAAATCTGGACAGTTCAACAAACCCACGGGACGTGGGACAAATTGGTTTAAGGCGGGACTGTCCCGCCAAAAGCGGGACGTCTGGTCACCTTAATTTAGGACAACCGCTGTAGGGTTTTCATGGCAAGAGGCAAAGGTGGTTTGAGAAAGCCTGTCTTTGCATAGCAACCCTGTACTTTCTGAGTGGTCTCCCGTCCAAGCTAGGGGTGAGCCAAATCCTTTTTATTCGGTAAATTTCAAGTTTTAAAAATGGGGAAAAAAATTTTTTTTTTTGAATTGTTTATTTTAACCAAAGTGATACAGTACAATAAAATTCCGTTTCATTTGTATATCAACAGTTATTACAGTACACATATATTGACTTTCAGAAAAGGTTAGCCGTGAAAAAGGCAAACTCTATGCTGGGGATCATTAGGAAAGGAGTTGAGAATAAAACTGCAAGGATTGGCATGCCCTTCTATAAAGCCGTGGTGCGACCGCACTTGGAGTCCTGTGTCCAGTTCACAATTGCCGCCAGCAAGATCTCAAAAGAGGCAGATATCGAAGAGAGCAGGAGGAAAGTGCGGGTCCTCAATTTCTACATGCGTGTGTGCTGCCTGCTTTCAGGTGTCACCCATCCTATATCTGTTCATTTCATTTTTTTCTGCCCAAGTGTAAAATTTCATTTTTTTTTCTGCCTAAGTGTCCAGACCCCATATTGACAGCCCAATATGAAGACCTAACGGGGACTTTCAGAGCTCCGTACAGGAGCTCAAGCATGACATGTCCCAGACGATTCAAAATAGAGTTTGGCCGGGCATCAGGGAGGCCAAGGGACCCCAGAGTCAACAATATTAATCCCGTCAATCCTGTTTATTATGTAAACACTCCTTTTCCATCTTAATGGGCACTTTAATGGGTCTTATAGGCTCTGGGTCAGTTACTAAGCTCTTGAGGCCAGGAGTCATGTTACCCCACGGCCAGGAGTGCCTTGCCAAGTCTTCCCATGCAAGTGGGAGTACAGGAAACGCCCGGGGGCGTGTGGGCGGAGCTCCTGCTCAGGCTCCTCCCCTTGCCAACACCTTGAGAAAGCCCCATATGGACTTCTGTGCAGTCGTGGCTGTCTCACATCCTTGGCAATGCGGGAGGACATGCAACTTTCACTTGCTGGCGCGAACATATGTGAAGCTGCACTGTGCTGAATCAGACCATCTGTCCATCAAGGTAAGTATTGTCTGCTAAGACTGGCAGCTTCTCTCCAAGGTCTCAGGCCTTTCATATCTCCTACTGCCTGGTCCTTTTAACTGGAGAAGCCGGGGATCGAACCCGGGAACTTCCGCATGCCAAGCAGAATCTCTGACACTGAGCTGCAGCCCCTCCCCTGAGTCCTGGGCCTTAATCAGGGTAACCGGCCTCCCAATGGATCCTGCAGTTCTCCAAGAACCAGGGCTGCATCTGATCTCTGCACTACAGAGATTACTTCACTGGGAGGAAATGAGGACGATTCAGTCTGTCCTTTTGGCAGGGAGTGGCCGTGGCTGAGTGGCAGAGCACCTGGTTGGCATGCAGAAGGCCCTAGGTTTGTTTGTTTGTTTGTTTGTTAATTCATCAGATTTGATATACCGCCCCATCCCCCAAGGTTTAGTCCCCAGGCTCTCCAAAGACTAGTTTAGTGGTGGCAGGACAGCTCTTTTTGGCACTTCCAGATGTTATGGATTCATAATTCTATCAGCTCTCGCTAGCATGGCCAATTGGCCATGCTGGAAGGGGCTGATGGGAATTGAAGTCCATAACATCTGGAGTGCCAAAGGTTCGCCACCACGGGACTAGGCGATATGAATGACCTTTGCTTGAGACCTTGTAGAACCTATTCTACTATGAGTAGAAAATACCAACCATAATGGGCAAAGGGGCTAGTTCAGTGTAGAAGAAGTAGAAGAGTTGGATTTATATCCCCCCTTTCTCTCCTATAGGAGACTCAAAGGGGCTTACAAACTCCTTTCCCTCCCCGCCTCTCAACAAACACCCTGTGAGGAGGGTGGGGCTGAGAGAGATCTGAAGAACTGTGACTAGCCCAAGGTCACCCAGCTGGCGTGCGTTGGAGTGTACAGGCTAATCTGAATTCCCCAGATAAGCCTCCACAGCTCAACACTGAGCAGCAGTGGCGTAGGAGGTTAAGAGCTCGTGTATCTAATCTGGAGGAACCGGGTTTGATTCTCCGCTCTGTCACCTGAGCTGTGGAGGCTTATCTGGGGAATTCAGATTAGCCTGTACACCCTTTCCCACACATGCCAGCTGGGTGACCTTTGGGGCTGAGTCACAGCTTCTCGAGGCTTCCTCTCCAGCCCCACTCCACCTCCACAGGGTAAGCTCTTGTTGGGTGAGGGGGGGGTGCTGGCAAGGAGATTTCTGTAAGCTCTCCCTTGAGTCCTCCTACAGGAGAGAAAGGGGGATATAAATCCAAACTACTACTCCTCCTCCTCCTCCTCCTCCTCCTCTTCTTCTTCAAGCAGCAGAGTGGAGGAATCAAACCCGGTTCCTCCAGATTAGAGTGCACCTGCTCTTAACCACTACGCCACTGCTTCTGTCAGAGGCAACTTCACGTCTGCTGATAAGTGAGACCTCCCTTCTCTAGAAATGTGGGCAATGCTGACAACATCCGGAGATCTTCATGGGCCGTTGTGTTTCTGGGTCCTGCTGTTGCAATTGGGAAACTTCCAATTGGGCCCTGCGGCCTTTAGGTGCACCGGTGTCCAAGATAACTCGTGGTGATTTTATTCCTGTCGGAAAAATGTGCTTTGCATGGCACCTAGACAGAGGCGTAGCTAGGGAAAATGTAGCCCAGTCCAAAATCTGAGTTTTCTGCCCCCCCCGCCCCCCCGGGGTATGAGCGGCCGCCCTCCTCCACCACAACCAAACAACATTTTTTTTGCATCAGGTTGTCTCAAAGTCTCCATCATATTATTGATCATTCCCCAACTCACAAATCTGAACACAGCAATGGTCCATTCCCTGGGGGGATGGAGGAGGAGGGGTGTGGGGGCGATTTTCGGCCCCACCCCCACGTGACTAAATGACTGCAGCCCGGGGACATTTGACCCATATGTCCCCCTGGGCGGTACGCCCCTGCAACCTAGAAACCTTCCGCCGTTCCAACTGATCTCCAGATGACAGAGTGAAGTTCGGCAGGCGAAAATAGCTGCATTAAAGGGTGGACTGTACGGCAGTATACTCCACTGAGATCCCTCCCTTCCCCAAACCCCGCCCACCCCAAGCCCCACCCCCAAAAGCTCCCTGTATTTCCCAGCCCAGCGTTGGCGACATCATTCTCCACAGATTCTCCTCTTTCCTGTCACCCAATCAGCCCTCCGGGCCTGGTTTTACCCGCCTCCGGCTGCTGCGTTCTTCACACATGTCTGTTCCCACGTTAACTTTGGTTTCTTCTAAGTGTCTCCTCGTGGCTTTGCGACACATATGGAGATTGATGATAAAATCTCATCAAGGCCCACTAAAAGATCTCCTTTATCTGTTTCGATTGGCTTGATTAACACCGATTAGGGGAACACTGGAAAATTGCATGTGACGGGGATTAAACAACGCAATTAGCTTTAATAATTTAACTAAAAAGTAGAATTCCGCCAGAACAAAGGGAAAGGGGGGGGGGCATGCTCTGTGCATCGCCTTTCAGAAAAACCGCAGTTTCTGCTTTCTCTCCCCCCGTGGGGCTCTTCTGCCTCTGCAGTCTCGGTCTCTTAACAGCCAGAGGGGAAGGGGTCTCCCCATTTTGTACCGTGGGTTACGGTGGGATAACTAGGGGGCAAGTACAGGAAGGAAGCTGTGCATATGAACACGTGAAGCTGAATCACTTCTTTGCTCCATCAAAGTCAGTATTGTGTACTTATTGTGTACTCCAGGGTCTCAGACGGAGGTCTTTTACAACCACCTATTACCTGACCCAGGTTGCCAATATCCTTCTTGAATGGCGGTGTCCAGAACTGGACACAGTATTCCAGGTGAGGTCTGACCAAGGCAGAATAGAGTGGTACTATTAAGTCCCTCCAGTTGGGGCGGCCCAGAATCACATTGGCTTCGTTGGATGCTGCGTCACACCGCTGACTCATGTTCAGTTTGTGGTCAGGGATAGAGCATCTGCTTGGCATCTCCAGTTAAAAAGGGTTGGGTGCAGAGGTGGGATCCAGCAGGTTCTCACCAGTTCCCGAGAGTGGGTTACTAATTATTTGTGTGTGTGTAACCCCCATGCCCAGAATGGGTTGGCCCAGAATGGGTTGACCCAGTAAGGGGTGGAGACTCGGAGCAGCAGAGAGGCTGAAAGAGCTCTTTTGCAGAAGAACAAGGCTACCAGACTCGGACCTTGATTTCTATAAGCCCTTAACACCTTGTTAAGGGTTTCTTTTGTGGTTGTAATGGGTGAGAGTTCTCCTGGAGACCTTCATCATGTTGCAACCTGTTCATCAAGCCCTTGGAGTCTTCAGGAGCCAGCCAACTTTTGCAAAGAAGATTTTAAGACTTGGCAATATCAGTAGACTGTAAATAAGAGAGGATTCTTGAAATGCAACCTGAACAGGACCTTGAATTGTAACGCTAAATGTTGATGCTCTTTTAAAAGTGTTAATGTGCACAGAAAAAGTAAACTTCATTTTTTGTTGTTTAAAAATTGTTGTTGCAACTCATTCCAAAATTACTGCCCCACAGAACCCACAAGCTGAGGTTACATGTGCCGAGAGGGGGCTACTAATTGGGTCTGCTTTTCCGTTAGAAAGTCCATTAGGTCCAAAAATCATAAAGTCCTGTTGTTTTACCTATGGCTGTGGCTGGTTAGCTTAAGGTAGAAAACGGGATCATTATTCTCCCTGTTGGGCTGTTTTAAAAACATGTTTTAGAAATATGGCAAAGTTCCTTGTTTAAGGAAAGTATCCTTCTTTTGATTTCTAGAAACAAAATTAAGTATTTGAAAGTATTAAGTGTTTGACAGGCAGTCAATTAGAGGAGAAGTAGTTGTTTCTCTGTTGGCAGTAGACGATAGGACTTGCTATAATGAGTTTAAATGATGGACAGAAAGATACCAGCTGGAAATTAGGAACTTTTTTTTTACAGTAAGAGTTTTTTACAGTAACAGAGAAATTATTAATGCCAGAAAGATACCACGGAAATTAGGAACTTTTTTTGCTGGTGCAAGAGTTTTTGCAACAGAAATTACGCCCACACTCGAATGCCCTTTCGGTCAATGTTTCCTGTTAAGCCCGATTGTGCCCTCGCTTCCAGCCCTGCATTGGTTTTACGCCACCTGTTCTTGAATCCCACCATCATGGGAACCTGTTACTAAAATTTTTGGATCCCACCACTGGTTGGGTGGTAAAGACCTCTGCCTGAAGTCCTGGTGCCAGTCTGGTGCCAGTCTGTAGACAGCACTGACCTTGACCGACCAACGGTCTGACTTAATATATGTCTGACTTAATATATGGATTGTAAGGTTGCAGCCAACCTATGACAACCCCAGCAAAGGGTTTTCCAGCCAAGTGAGAGGCAGAAGTGACTTGGTCTTCTTCTGCAGACTCTTCTTGGTGGTCCCCCATCCAAGTACTGACCCTGCTGAGCTTCTGAGACTTGACAAGATCACACCGTACCAGTGTGGTGGAGTGATTAAGAGTGGCAGAGTCTAATCTGGCAGACCAGGTTTCTTTCCCCACTTCTCCGTACAAGCGGAAGGCTGTAATCTGGGTTTAGTTTCCCCACTCCTCTACAGGATGCCTGCTGGGCAACCTTGGACCAATCACAGCTCTAGCTGAATTCTCTCAGCCCCACCTGCCTCTCAAGGTGTCTTTTGTGAAGAGAGAAGGGAAGGGAGCTTGTAAGCCACTTTGGGACTCCTTGCAGTTGAGAAAAGCGGAATATAAGTCCAAACTCCTCCTCCTCCTCCTTCTATTACCACGACGACGACGACGACGACAACGACAACGACGACGTGGATCTTAGCCCTACTACCATACCTTTGCTCTTCCCACTAAGACAGCTTTATGCATTCAGAAGGAGCACAGAGCTAGGAGAGCAACCTGCTACTCCTTCCGACTGCCATTTCCCACACCTTTGGCACTTCAAGTGTGCATCAGAGGGGACAGCTGCAGTTCAGTGGAAGAGCCCATGTTTTGCGGAGGCGGAGTCCCAGTGTAGCCCCTGGTGGAAGGATGTCCGGTGGTAGGAGCTGAGAAAAATACCTTCTGCCCTAGGACCTTGGAGAGCTGCTGTTGAATGAGAGGCCATTATGCGCTTGTGGTCTCCTTTGCTTTGAGCGTACATTTCCTTTGAGTTTGAGCCTTGGTTACACCCGTGTTTCTCCAGTGTGGTAGCAGCAGTTAAAAGCAATGGACTCTAACCTGGAGAACTGGGTTTAATTTCCCCACTCCTCCATGTGAATGGCAGGATCACAGTCAGAGGCGTATCTAGGGAAAATGTAGCCCAATGCAAAATCTGAGGCAGTTTCCGCACAGCCAAGGGAGAGACCCTGCAATGGCATTAATCATGCCGATGCAGGCCCTGGGGCCGTTTGCACAAACGGCCCCATGGGATGCGCAGCTGTGGGAGCAAGCTCCACACAGCTGTGTATGCCCCTCCCCAGCCCCAAACACCTCATTACTTTCTGCTGGCAGCCGCGTCACTCTATCATTGCTCTGAGGAGGGAAGGGAACATGCCCCCATGGCCACAGCGACGGCTGAGGCGCCGGAGACCAGGGGGCCTGTCCTCTTCCCTCCTCAGAGCAACGATAGAGCGACGCAGCTGCCAGCAGAAGGTAACAAGGCGTTTGGGGCCGGGGAGGGGAAAACGCCGGCTTCCACCTGCTGCCGTTCGCATGGCAGCGGATGGAAGCCGGCATTTGCAGGAAAACTCGCTCCCCAAGCGAGTTTTGAATACACCGTTTGGGCGGGCACAGAGCGCTGCTGCATCGATTTGGCAGCGGTGCCTGTGCGAAGGGTCCCCGCCAAAATGGTGTTTTACTGGGCTGAAGCCGTTGCTTTCAGCCTGTGCAGAAACCGCCTGAGTTTTCCACACACACACCCACAAGGGTGGCCACCCTCCCCCACACGGCCAAATAACTTTTTTGCACTTGTGTGTATTGGACTTGGGGGAAAGGAGGAGAGGTGTGGGGGTGATTTTCTGCCCCCCCATGACTGAATGGCCAAAACCAAGGGACATTCAACCCCATATGTTCCCCTGGGAGGTAAGTCCCTGTTCACAGTCCCCCGTGCATCATACCCGCGAGTCCTGTGACATCTGACCTGGCACAATTCATTCTAAGAGCAGTGTGATGAATGCCCTTATAAGGCATTCAGTTTCCAGGGTGAGAGTCTGCCCTAAAGGGGTTAAGCCTCTAGCCAATCAGGGCTGGCCAGGGCTCAACCCCTTTAGGGCAGACTCTCACCCTGGAAACTGAATGCCTTATAAGGGCATTCGTCACAGCAGCAACTCCTCCTTGGAGATCCCGTAGGTTTTCCAGTCTCCAGGTTCGAGGCCGGAGATCTCCCAGGATCACAACGGGATCTCTCAGGGACAGCGGTCAGTTCCTTTGAGGAAAAAATGGCTGGGTTTTTTTTGGGGGGAAGGGGTGGTCTCTCTGGCATCATACCCTACTGCAGTGGTGGCGAACCTATGGCACGGGAGCCAGAGGTGGCACTCAGAGCCCTCTCTGTGGGCACGCACAGAATCGCCCCCCCCCCCACGCACACACACACATCTAGGCTGGCCTGGGCCGCTGGGCTCGATTATTAGCATTTAACCTAAGACCTAGTTTTGGGGAAGCAGTGTAGGTAACCCTGTTAAGCGCTGTTAAACCCCACTGATTTTCATGCCAAGAACGAAAACGCGATCCTTTACCTGGGAGTCAGCTCGGTTGCTGGCAATGGGGCTTGCTTCTGAGCAAACCCTCCTAGGGCCGTGATTCACCCGTTGGAAGAGTTGCACGGTTGCTTCGAAGCAAAGCCACCGACTACCACCAAGCTTACTCCCGAGTCACGCACGCTTCGGAGCCAACCGTTTTTTTCTAAACTAAAACCTCAGTCTTCAGGTCAAATTGCCGTGTTGGCACTTGGCGATAAATAAGTGGGTTTTGGGTCGCAGTTTGGGCACTCGGTCTCGAAAAGGTTCGCCATCGCTGCCCTACTGAGTCTCCTTCCCTCTCCAAATGCCGCCTTCTCCCAGGCGGCATGCCCCAACCCTCCAGTAGTATCCCCACCTGAATTTGGCACCCTCCGATCACAACAGTGGAACAATGGCTGGGATGGAGGGGAAACTCTGAGCGCAGCTATTGTCTGGAGGAAGCCACTGTGTGGTAAGTATTTATCATTCAGCCCAAACCGGCACACATTATTCTTCCGATCCGGGCATATCTCCAGATCTTGTTTACTGTAGTGAAGTGCTAATTGGGGGGCTTCAAAGCCCTTTCCTTGAATAATCATCACCAGCAAATAGCATTAACTGTTTCATTAAGTGCCGATCCGCTTCCTCGTGCTGGATTCTTCTGGGAAATAGGGGCTGGGGGAGGGGAGGGGCGGCGGCATTGCAATTTACCTGAACTGTTTAATTTCTGCATCTACACGTCACAGGAGACGGTGCGGTTCTTGTGCTTTAGCACCCATTCACATCTGGATTTCCCTAGGTCACAGGTGTCAAACTTGCGAGCCTCCAGATGTTATGGACTACAGTTCCCATCATCCCCTGCCAGCATCATGCTGGCAGGGGCTGATGGGAATTGTAGTCCATAACTTCTGGAGGGCCGCAAGTTTGACACCTATGCCCTAGGGCCATGGTGGCGAACCTTTGGGAGTCCAGATATTATGGACTACAATTCCCATCAGTCCCTGCCAGCATGGCCAATTGACCATGCTGGCAGGGGCTGATGGGAATTGTAGTCCATAACATCTGGAGTGCCAAAAGTTCTCCACCACGGCCCTAGGTGGATAAGCCACTTGGCCATGCTGGCAGGGGCTGATGGGAATTGTAGTCCATAACATCTGGAGTGCCAAAAGTTCTCCACCACGGCCCTAGGTGGATAAGCCACTTGGCCATGCTGGCAGGGGCTGATGGGAATTGTAGTCCATAACATCTGGAGTGCCAAAGGTTCGCCACCACGACCCTAGGTGGATAAGCCACTTGGCCATGCTGGCAGGGGCTGATGGGAATTGTAGTCCATAACATCTGGAGTGCCAAAGGTTCGCCACCACGGCCCTAGGTGGATAAGCCACTCCAGCTGAGAACTATTGTTATCGCACCCTGGCAATGCAACGGAGTATGACTGCAACCCCAGGTTATAAAATTACACAGGGCAGCTCTGGGAATTTCCAGAAACTCTATGGTTTTACCGTTGAGTTTTCAGCAATTCCCCTAGAGCTACCCTATATCACTTCCTTTTTTAAAAAACCAAAAGCGAGATGGCATGGCACGCAATGCTGTGGGGTTTAAATTTTTAAAATTACTTCTCCCCCTGCCCCCCACCAAGGGAATGTGACCCCTACTGTCCCCACAGCTCTAGGACTCAGTGGGAATTTGAAGCTGGGTGTCTCCTTGCTCTGGTCCAACACTCTGACCATCACACCACAGTCCTGACTTGGTATAAAATAACTTCACGTTTATTTTTCACCCCATGTGCTTCCTCTTGCCTGAAAATCCTACAGAAACGGGACACCTTCAGACTGAGCCTTGAAGACTTACCTGCCCCGTAATTTCAGAATATTAGCTGGGCGAGTCAGCCTGTAAGACTTCCCGTCAGGCAAGTTTCCTTCCCTCAGCTACCTTTGCAAGCTGAATAGCACAGGTCACAGCCTTCCCACAGCCTTTTGCCTCACAACCTGCTGAGCCTGAGAGTTTTGTGCAGAGCAACACACAACACAACACAGACGAGGCTTCCTGTCTGGATTTAACCCTCTCCCCTCTGACATCCCTACTGATTTTGCCAGGATAATGCAGACCGCACACAGAGAAGGATCGCACATTTTTTTTCCCCGTTGGAAGGCGGTTTTCCATTGCTTCCAGCCCACACCTTTACTGTTGTGGAGTCATTTCCACCATGAGCGCAAAAGCATGCTCGGTGAAAACATAGCCTCCGTGTGGAGATGGCTGTGTGCTCTCCTCTGTCATCCTCTCATGTTTCATAGAATCATAGAGTTGGAAGAGACCCCTAAGGGCCATCAAGTCCATCCCCCTGCAGTGCAGGAACGCACAATCAAAGCACTATATTTGCCACGCTGCATCCCCAGGGAATCATCCAATGGGCTTTTGTCATTTTGATTTTACGTTAGCACTAGCTCTATTGCTATGGTGACATTGATTAATTTGTTGATAACATTTCTTAATGCTGCCTCTCCAGGAATCTGGTCGAGGTGATTTGCAAAACAACAACAACAACAACAATAAAAAGTAAAAGATATTGATTTTTTAAAGAATACTTTATTTAACATAAAGTTATGGCAAACAAGACAAGACAAACAGCATGTAACGAACAATACAAATCAATACAAAATGAACACAAAATACTCTCTTCGTAAGTGCATGTCTTACATTATAACAACATAAACCTTCTGATTTCATACTGTTCAGTGGTGGGATCCAAAAATTTTAGTAACAGGTTCCCATGGTGGTGGGATTCAAACTGTGGCGTAGCGCCAATGGGGCTGGGCGGGGCACGGCGGGGGCGTGGCCGGGCATTCCGGGGCGGGGCATTCCTGGGCGGGGCTGTGGCAAGGACGCAGCCGCTGCGCCGGTCCTTGGGCGGGAAACGAATGCACGCAGGCGCAGGCTGCCACGCACGCCGGTGCACCTCCTGCTAGACTGCTTCAAGTTCTGTGCGCTACTGCTGAGAGGAGGGGCGTAACTAAGGCAAAAATCACGTGGCAAAATCACCAATTTTCAACAGGCACCTGTCAGCCGTGGATCTCCTCAGCCTGCTGCTATCAAAGTGTAATAGCGGCTGAGCAGCTTTGAGTTACACAGTTGCTGTGTACCGTGTACCGCACTATTGCTGTGTACCGCACTATTGTTTTAGTGCGGTAGGGGAAATCGATTCATTACTACAGCATTTACAGTCTGCTTTTTTCTCAAAAAGGCCCACGGTTAATATATTCAGATACAAAAAGCCATTGCATGTCAATTTCCAGATGGCAAACCATTGCATGTCAGCTACCACACGCAGCTGGTCACTAATCCCACGAGATTGCCAGTGATCAGGCCAAGCCACCATCTACTGCATTCAGAAACTAAAAACCATTTCATGTCAGTTTCCTAATGCCAAAAACCGAGTCGACCTTAACTCCCTTCTGTAGTGCCAAAAACCATTGCATGTCAATTTATCATCTGCATGATATTCAGATGCCAAAACTGTTGTGTGCCAGCTCCCAGATGCAGTTGGGCACCTAACATGTCAGTGCTCGAATGCAGCCACAAGCTAATGCGTTCAGGGACTAAGAACCATTGTGTGTCAATTTTCTGACATTAAAAAGAATTGCATGTCAGTTTCCAGACCCTAAAAACGATTGCATGTCAATTTCCACCCAAACCATTGCATGACAGCTACCAGATGCAGTCAGTAATACCGTTGCATGTTGATGGTCCAATTCAGTCAGAAGCTAATGCCTTCAGATACTAAGAGGCAGGGCAAGTCAGCTACGGGGCTTTCCGCACTGACAGAGTTGTACTGGTTTCTGTCTAGGTTCACCTCAGTGTATCCACACTGCAACTGAGCTCAACGTTGTTTTGTCTCAGTTCCCCGCCCCTCAGAAGTGCGACATCCCTGTCGCAGTTATGAACTGCCCCTTTCTGCTGGAACAAGGTCGATACCGCTTTGAAGCTTCGAAGTGCGGAAGCATCGAAACGACACCTCATCCGTTCAACCAATCAGGCGCTGCTTTTGTGGCATGCGCAGAACGGGAGAGTCGTGGCGGGCATGTAACTGTAAACTGTAAACTATAAAAACTGTAAAAAAAAAGAATGCTCCCGTTTCCCATGGTAACACAAGCTCCAATCATGATCGAGGAGCGAAACAGGCACCAAGATGATCCCGCCCACTTAGCTCGGTTCCAGGGGGCCAAGTAAGTTGCTGTGCGGACAGCCTGGAATCACCCCCCACTGAAGGGAACCGAGTCGACCTTAACTCCCTTCTGTAGTGCGGAAAGCCCCTAAGAAACATTGCCAAACGTCAACCGTGACATGCCAAATACAAAACAATTCCATTCCAAATGCGTGTATCCGACAAAAAAATCTCCGCCCAAAATTTGGAAGGGCAAAACCGCTTCCCCTGTTGTCTGGACACACCAGAAAAGCCACAACCAGCTTCTTTCCCTCAGCTCGTGTTTGCCTTGTCGAGAGTTGCCAGTTTCCTTGGCTCATTATTTCAGCCGGGAAAGTCACTATATAAATGAATAGTAGATTTCCCCGCTGAAAATAAATGTTTACCAGTTTAATGGGTTTTCCTTCCTCCCCCTATCCTTTTGGCAGAGATCTGGCTTTTTGTCTGACTGACTCCCCTTCCCTTCTCCCCTCTCTCTTTTTGGCTTGTACATCCCTGAGGTGTGTAATTAAAGCAACGGAATTTACGCATAATGCTTTAGGGGCTTAATGAATAGGAAATTCAGAATATTTCATAGCTTCAGCCCCATGCTATACTATCAGGGCGGTGCGATTCCTTTGTAAATTAAAAAAAGGGAACGAGAGAAAGGGAAACGGGGCTGTAATAATATGTGCATTCAACCCAGTTCAATGGGGAGAAAATAGATTTTGTTTCTACGTTCTAATTTAAATAAAACACGCTGGAAATAAAAAAAGAGAGAGAAAGAGCAATTCAGGCCAGAGTCAAAGGCCATAGAAACTTGCATAGAGTGGAGCATGGAGCCAGACCCGGCCCTAAATAAAACGTAGGACCAGGTCCCTCTCACTTTAATTCATTATCCTTTACAAGGAGGGCAGATAGCTTCCTGTTCTCCACCAGCTATTCTTGCAAGAAATATATGTTTTTGAAGGTAGAGTCACCATCCAACCCAGCTTTCTCCTGCTATAACAATTGATCCCAGATGGAGAAAATGGTTGCTTGGAAGGGCGGAGCCTATGGCGTTGAATTCTACTGAGGGCCCTCCCCAAACCCCACCTACCACCCTTCCCGAGCCCCACCCCCCAAATCTTCAAGTTTTTTCCCACCCAGAACTGGCAAAAACCATCCAGTGGGGAATTATGTTGCCTGGCGGTAGAAGAGCCATTTCCTCCGTGAGAACTTGACTCTTTAGTCTGGACAGCCTTTGGAATTCTGGGAGGTCTCGCCCTACATCCTGGAGACAAGATCCCCGACAACATTTCAGTTCACAAAACATAATGCTGGAGCCAACCGGGACTGAGGGACCGTGGTGAAGAGACTGCCTTCTGCATAAAAGGTCCCAGGATCAATTTCATGCATCGAAGAAGAAGAAGAAGAAGAAGAAGAAGGAGGAGGAGGAGGAGGAGGAGGAGGAGGAGGAGGAGGAGGAGGAGGAGGAGGAGGAGGAGGAGGAGGAGGAGAAGGAGAAGGAGAAGGAGAAGGAGAAGGAGAAAGAGAAGGAGGAGGAGGAGGAGGAGGAGGAGAAGGAGAATAAGGAGAAGGAGGAGGAGGAGGAGAAGGAGAAGAAGGAGAAGGAGAAGGAGAAGGAGAAGAAGGAGAAGAGGAGGAGGAGGAGGAGGAGGAGGAGGAGGGGGAGTAGTAGTTTGGATTTATACCTCACCTTTCTCCCCAGTAAGGAGACTCAAGGTGGCTTACAAGCTCCTTTCCCGTCCTCTCCCCACAACAGACACCTTCTGAGGTAGGTGGGGCTGAGAGAATTCCAAAGAATTGGGACTAGCCCAAGGTCCCCCAGCAGGAATGTAGGAGTCCGGAAACACATCTGGTTCACCAGATAAGCCTCTGCCACTCAGGTGGAGGAGTGGGGAATCAAACCTTAGAATCCGCCTGCTGTTAACCACTGCAACCACACTGACTCCAAAGGGATATTGAGAAGAACCCTTATCTGCTTGGGATGTCAAACAGCTCACATCTGTGCTAGATGAGTGGCTAGCTGCTCTCCAGGCTATATCAGGAGAGGTTCGCATCACCTCCCACCTTTTTGATTAGAAGGGCCGGGAATTGAATCTGGGACTGTCTGTATGCAAAGAGTGGCGCTTCCATTGAAGAAGAAGAGGAGGAGGAGGAGTTTGGATTTAAATCCCTCCTTTCCTGTCAGGAGACCCAAAGGGGCTTACAATCTCCTTTCCCTCCTTCCCCCCTCCACAACAAACACCTTGTGAAGAGGGTGGGGCTGAGAGTGTTCCGAAGAACTGTTACTAGCCCAAGTTCACCCAACTGGCGTGTGTTGGAGTGCACAAGATAAGCCTCCACAGCTCAAGTGGCAGAGCAGGGAATCAAACCCAGTTTCAAATTTCAACTTTGTAGTTTGGGTGGAGGAGTACTTTTTCACAGCCTTTCTGTTAACTTCGGGGTGACATTCAGCATACTTCTTTGCAGCCTGTTTGTGAACGTTGGGGTGTCATGCAGCCTATTTCCTCACAGCCTGTCTGTGGACTGAGGGGTTGTTTTGCGCATATGTTGCAGCAGCTTCCTGTAGTTGTCTTTTTCTAATGCAGTGTGTAAAGCGCTTTCTGCATTTAATTCCTCTTCTCCCTGTAGCGGTTTCAGCAGAAGGGATAGGTTCACATGCATTGTGGAGGGCGGTGTTAGAGTGCAGTTGGTGCACCATGGTGAAGGACATAAATCTGGTGGTGTTTAACTGTCACCCTTAGAATGTTCGTGCAGCCTGTCTGTGGACTGAGGGGTAGGTTTGCCCTTAGAATGTTTGCACAGATGGCCAGAGATGAGCAGTTAAAACAGTAAATAGGTAATAAATCGAGTGGACGTGTATATTTTGGGAAATCCTTTCTTAATGAGCACCTGGAGTACGTAAGAATCAGGTGTGCCAAATTTCATCTGTGTGGCTTCAGTGGTCTTTGAGTTTTGTTGATGAGTAGGTCAGTGAGTGGAATTTTGCGTTTATATATATAGATGATCAATTCATGATAAAAATATATAAAATTCTGCTAGCCAAAGAGTTTGAAACAGAAAGAATAAAAAATAATGTGATAATTTGGCCACAGAAGATTTGATTCCCCACTCCTCAACCTGAGTGGGTTTGATTCCCCACTCCTCAACCTGAGTGGCGGAGGCTTATCTGGTGAACCAGATGTGTTTCCACACTCCTACATTCCTGATGGGTGACCTCGGGCTAGTCATGGTTCTCTCAGAACTCTCTCAGCCCCACCTACCTCACAAAGGGTCTGTTGTGGGGAGAGGAAGGGAAAGAAGTTTGTAAGCCACCTTGAGTCTCCTTGTAGGAGAGAAAGGTGGGGTATAAATCAAAAACTCTTCTTCTCTCTTCTCTTACGTTGCTAAATATTTTGAGGTTTTTCATTATCGTTAAGTTGCCTCGAGAGGAATATGAAGAGGTTGCAGAGAAAGTAAAGTGTAAAGTGATGCACATAGGGGCAAAAAATCCAAACTTCACATACACGCTACAGGGGTCAGTGCTATCAGTCACAGACCAGGAAAGGGATTTGGGCGTCTTAGTTGATAGTTCCATGGGAATGTCAACTCAATGCATGGCAGCTGTGAAAAAGGCAAACTCTATGCTGGGGATCGTTAGGAAAGGAGTTGAGAATAAAACTGCAAAGATTGTCATGCGCTTATATAAAGCAGTGGTGCGGCCGCACTTGGAGTACTGTGTTCAGTTCTGGTCGCCACATCTCAAAAAGGATATTGAAGAGATAGAAAAAGGGCAGAGAAGGGCAACGAGGAGGATTGAGGGACTGGAGCACCTTCCTTATGAGGAGAGGCTGCAGCATTTGGGACTCTTTAGTTTGGAGAGGAGACGTCTGAGGGGGGATATGATTGAAGTCTATAAAATTATGCATAGGGTAGAAAATGTGGACAGAGAGAAATTTTTCTCTCTTTCTCACAATACTAGAACCAGGGGGCATCCATTGAAAATGCTGGGGGGAAGAATTAGGACTAATCAAAGGAAACACTTCTTCACGCAACGTGTGATTGATGTTTGGAATATGCTGCCACAGGAGGTGGTGATGGCCACTAACCTGGATAGCTTTAAAAGGGGCTTGGACAGATTTATGGAGGAGAAGACGATCTATGGCTACCCATCTTGATCCTCCTTGATCTGAGGTTGCAAATGCCTTAACAGACCAGGTGTTCAGGAGCAGCAGCCGCAGAAGGCCATTGCTTTCACCTCCTGCATGTGAGCTCCCAAACGCACCTGGTGGGCCACTGCGAGTAGCAGAGTGCTGGACTAGATGGACGCTGGTCTGATCCAGCAGGCTCTTCCTTATGTTCTTATATAAACAAATAGAATTGGGGACCTTCCAAGTGCAGAGCAGACTCTTTCCTATTAAGCCACGAAGCTTGAGTTTAATTTGGAAAACGCCACGTGTGGGTCTGTTTCTCTTTTTCTCCGCTGGAAGCTGCCAGAAAATATTGTAACTGAATAAGAGAGAGAGAGAGAGAGAGAGAGAGAGAGAGAGAGAGAGAGAGAGAATACAACATACTGAAAAAACCCTACATCACAAACTGAACCGACAAGAGTCAAATATTTGCCAAAATTAGGGCCTAACTCAAACCGCCAATATGTCGAGTGACACGTTTAATGAGATTTTCACAGGGGATGGTCACGTATTATTTTACTAGCATAATTTCACCCGGGCAGCAAAAATAGCTACACCGGCAACCCATCTGTATCAGCTACCACCATGGATTTGGAGTCAATATCAGGGGAAAGTAGCTGTCAACAGGTCAGTGTATCGATTCGTGCCCGGCCAATCGGCGTTGCTGGAGAGAACATGTCAATCAATGCTTGCAAACGTGGGATCCAATTCATAAATGGCCGGCGCTAAAACGATTCAGGTTTTTCTCGCCCCCTTTCTGCTGCCTTCAGTGGAGAGGCGACGGCTTTGAATTCTGGATTTCTTTTAAAAAATAATAATAATTAGAGCGTGGTTCAGTTGGGGAATCTTTTATTTATTTATTGGTTATATTTATATACCGCCCTCCCCCAGAGGGCTCAGAGGGCTTTTGATTTAGTGGGAACGCACATGTGTTGCAGAGAAATATCCTATAGGTGCTCCGGAGCAGCAGCAGCAGAAGGCAACAGAAATCAAAAGCCCTCTGAGCCCTCTGGGGGAGGGCGGTATATAAATATATAAATATAACCAAATAAATAAATAAATAAATAAAAGATTCTATTCTATTCCTCCGGTTTCGGAGTCCACCCTGTCATCTAGGGGACCCACTTCCTGTTCTGTTTCCCCCTCTTGGGAGGGTTTAATTGGGGTTATTGCGGACGCCATTTTTACTGAATTCACCGCTGTGTTTTAAAATTCTTCAATTTAAATTTTAATCAAATGGGATTTGTTTGTATGTATTGTATTGAACCTGTATTGTGCGCCGCCCAGAGCCCTCCGGGGGTTGGGCGGTATAAAAATCCCATAGATAGATAGATAGATAGATAGATAGATAGATAGATAGATAGATAGATAGATAGATAGATAGATAGATAGATAGATAGATAGATAGATAGATAGATAGATAGATAGATAGATAGATAGATAGATAGATAGATAGATAGATAGATAGATAGATAGATAGATAGATAGATCTATTTATAGGTATGTATGTATGTAGGTAGGCAGGCAGGCAGGCAGGCAGGCAGGCAGGCAGGCAGGCTAGATAGATAGATAGATAGATAGATAGATAGATAGATAGATAGATAGATAGATAGATAGATAGATAGATAGATAGATAGATAGATAGATAGATAGATAGATAGATAGATAGATAGATAGATAGATAGATAGATAGATAGATAGATAGATAGATAGATAGATAGATAGATAGATAGATAGATAGATAGATAGATAGATAGATAGATAGATAGATAGATCTATTTATAGGTATGTATGCAGGCAGGCAGGCAGGCAGGCAGGCAGGCAGGCAGGCAGGCAGGCAGGCAGGCAGGCAGGCAGACAGACAGACAGACAGACAGACAGACAGACAGACAGACAGACAGACAGATAGATAGATAGATAGATAGATAGATAGATAGATAGATAGATAGATAGATAGATAGATAGATAGATAGATAGATAGATAGATAGATAGATAGAGGGAGAATCTAGTGGTTTTAACACTTGTGGGGGGGGGGGTTAGAGAGCCCCGCCAGTGCTGATTTGCCTACTTTTTTTTTTCCTTCCAGGGCTGGCCGAGGAACCGTTCCTTCAAAAGCCCGACATTAGCATCTGACATCCTTCCCCTAAATAAATTTTGAGCAGGCGCATCATATTGGCTAGCCTTGAATACATGAATAAAATGGAGGAGTCCCTTCCCCCGCGCCCGCTTTCCTCCCTTTGCCTGTACCAAGGAGCAAAGCCTTATTAATTTTGACAGACAAGTTGGCACTTTAGTCATTTGAAAATGCAACATGGGAGAAAGTTATGCAGCCCTGATTTTTCCTATCACATTTTTTGTGTGGTTATTGTTGTTGCTGAGAGAGAGAGAAGGATGGCATGTGTCTGTAGAGGGAGAGATGAACATTGGGCTGGGTTTTTTGTATTAAGTACACCCTCCAAGTCCCCGACAGTCCGTTTCTTTGGCTCTACAGGGCTATTCGAGGCCTCCGCCCTCCGCCCATTTAACACAACTCTCCCCCCACAAAGCCCAGCCTCTGCAATTAGGCAAAGTCAACAGAGCGACTGTTTTGAGAACAGCTTGAAAGCAACCTGTGGCTGCCCATCGTCACCAGCGACTCAGGAATGTGATGAGCTGCTCTCAGCTCACGGAGTGTGTCTCCTCGCCTCCAGGACACCTTTGTGTGGGGATCGAAGCCATTTCTCACATGCACACATGGACGCACAGGCAGGCGGGCCTGAAAAGTGTGCTTGAAAGAACAGTGAAAGACATTTAAAACATCTTTCCAATGCTTCAGGAGAGATCTGAGGCAAGTTTAGCTCACGCAAGCCCCACCTCAGGGATAACTTTGGGTCCTGATGTCAGCAGTTTTTCACATGCTAGCATCTATCTGTCTGTCTGTCTGTCTGTCTGTCTGTCTGTCTGTCTGTCTGTCTGTCTGTCTGTCAGTCTGTCTGTCTGTCTGTCTGTCTGTCTGTCTGTCTGTCTGTCTGTCTGTCTGTCTGTCTGTCTGTCTGTCTGTCTGTCTGTCTGTCTGTCTATCTATCTATCTATCTATCTATCTATCTATCTATCTATCTATCTATCTATCTATCTATCTATCTATCTATCACAATTGTACCCTGCCAATCTCCCAAAGGACTCAGCGTGGCTTACAATAAAAACATATAAATCAATACAATAAAGAGTATAAAAATAGACATTTAAACATTATGAATAGAAGAAACTTAAAAAACAGATTACAAACACTGGACACAGTGTGTAACAGACTTCCCTCTGTGATACACCTCTGAAGACGCCAGCCACAGATGCAGGCGAAACGTTAGGAACAAGATCCACCAGACCACGGCCACACAGCCTGGAAAACCCACCACAACCAGTTGAATCCGGCCGTGAAAGCCTTCGACAATACATAGATTACAAACAGATAGCAAGAGAAAATCCACATGGGGACATAAAAAACAGATGCGCGCGCCATATCCTGACGAGGACCAGAAATTATTTCAGAGAAAGGGATGCCCGGCTGGCCCAGCAGAAAAGACCCGGTGGAACAACTCTGTTTTACAGGCCCTGCGGAACTGAGATAGACTCCGCAGGGCCTCTATGTCACCAGGGAGAGCGTTCCAGCAGCCTGGGGCCAGGGCCGTAAAAGTCCGGGTGGGTGTTGTAGTCAGCCAAACATCCCTGGGGCCCAGGGTCTTTAAGAGCAATCAGGGGAGAGGCAGTCTCACAGGTATGCCTCTCTCTCTCTCTCTCTCTCTCTCCCTCCCTCCCTCCCTCCCTACCTACCTACCTACCTACCTACCTACCAAAAGCATGTTGGGAGAACCTGGAAGATAGTTAAAGCATCTTCCCAGAGATTCAGGAATGCAATGAGTCAAACTCAACTCCTTTTGAAATGGGCTGTTGGGAAGAAAATGTGGACTTTGTTTTTATATATGTGACAACAGCAGCAAGAATGCTACACGTGCAAAGCCGTAACATTCCAGCTATTTCCACAATTGAAGAATGGAGGCTGATGGTATTAGAATGAGCAGAAATCGCTATGCTTCCTTTGTCGCTTAAGGAATGGGATTTGAATAATTTGGGGCAATTGGAAACCTATGATAAAATGTATAGATAAAAAAAGAAAAAAATGAATGGATGGCTAGTGGTTTTGAAGGTTAATGGACTTTTAAAAGCAACAGTTAATAGAGAGAAGTGTGATGTTTATTAATTTAGAAGTAATGTTTGCGAAGATAGAACTCTGTTTGTGTTACTAAGGGCCAAGAGCTGTACTTAGCTATGAGAGCCGGTGTGGTGTAGTGATTTAAGAGTGACAGACTCCAATCTGGAGAACCAGGTTTGATTTCCCCACTCCTCCACATGAGTGGCAGAGGCTTATCAGGTAAACTGGATTTGTTTCCCTGCTCCCACGTAGGACGCCTGCTGGGTGACCTTGGGCCAGTCACAGTTCTCTTAGGACTCTCTCAGCCCCACCTACGTCACAGGAGTTTGTAAGCTCCTTTGAGACTCCTTACGGGAGAGAATGGCAGAGTCTCAATCCAAACTCCTCCTCCTCCTCCTCCTACTACTACTACTACTACTACTACTACTAAGTAGTAAGCAGAGAGTCCTAAGAGCAGCAGTGGTGTAGGAGGTTAAGAGCTCGTGTATTTAATCTGGAGGAACTGGGTTTGATTCCCAGCTCTGCCGCCTGAGCTGTGGAGACTTATCTGGGGAATTCAGATTAGCCTGTGCACTCCCACACACACCAGCTGGGTGACCTTGGGCTAATCACAGCTTCTCAGAGCTCTCTCAGTCCCATCTACCTCACAGGGTGTTTGTTGTGAGGGGGGAAGGGCAAGGAGATTGTAAGCCCCTTTGAGTCTCCTGCAGGAGAGAAAAGGGGGATATAAATCCAAACTCTTCTTCTTCTTCTTCTTCTTCTTCTTCTTCTTCTTCTTCTTCTTCTTCTTCTTCTTCTTCTTCTTCTACTACTACTACTACTACTACTACTACTACTACTACTACTACTACCACTACCACTACTACTGATCCTGGGTGCAGACAAAGTTGAAAGAGCCTACAATAAATGTACTTATCTATATTTGTAATCTTTGTAACTTTTTGGTTGTCTGAGTGCCTTTAGGTATGAATTAAAAAAAAATAAACACAAGTTCAGCTCACTGCATGTACTTCCCCCCCCCCCCCCCCCGATGGCTTTGCGTCATGATCGACACCATTTCTCACATGCACACATGCATGAACCAAAGGCACGCTTGGGAGAACCGTGGAAGACATTTAAGGCCTCCTTGGCCCTGAGAAAAGCAGACAATGTGGAAGAGAGCCCTCCCCCCAAAGCCCAAGCATCCTCCAAAGCCAGCTTGCGGCTCGGCATTAGTTTCCATGCCTACTGCCACCCGGGCTCAAGAATGCGCTGGCTGGCTGGCAGGACTCGGAGCAAAAAGATGGAGGAGGAAGAGGAGGGGAAGCAAGCAGGCAACACCCGCTTGGCAAGGATGGGGTGGAATTTGAGACAGGCCGGGCCCTGGCTCCGTAAGCGCCTGGCCGCATGTGGTTTGCCAGGGCTGCGGAAAATCTGGGCAGCCTGCGATCGAGGTGGGCTGGAATGCAGAGGTCGAGGAGGGTCTTCGAGAGCCGGAATAGCCCAAGGAAAAGTCAGGGTTCTTAGGAGACGCGCAGAAAGGCAGCCGGGGAGAGGGAGCGCTTTGGCAAAACGGATGGGGAACAAATTGGAAGTGACGCTCAGACGGTGCTGAGGAGAATTTAGATGGTGGCCAAGGGAGAGAGGCAAGTGGTCGAAAAGGCAACACTGAGTGTGCCGTCATTGTGCTTGGTTTTTTTTTAAAAAAAATGCATTCCTTTACTTGGTTCAGGAGCCAGCGTGGTGTGGTGGTTAAGAGCAGGTGGATTCTAAACTGGAGAACCGGATTTAATTCCCCACTCCTCCCCCTGAGTGGCGGAGGCTTATCTGGTGAACCAGATGTGTTTCCGCACTCCTATATTCCTGCTGGGTGATTTTGGGCTAGTCACAGTTCTCTCTGAACTCTCTCAGGCCCGCCTACCTCACAAGGTGTCTGTTGTGGGGAGAGGAAGGGAAAGGAGCTTGTAGGTCAAGGTGACCAGACGTCCCGCTTTTGGCGGGACAGTCCCGCCTTAAACCAATTTGTCCCGCGTCCCGTGGGGTTTTTTAACTGTCCTGATTTTTGGAAGGCGGCCGCACTGCCTTCTGGGGCACTCCCCTTTTCCTGCCAGGGAGTGCCCCAGAAGACAGTGCCAGCCTCTTGACGACCTGCTACTGTGCCTTCTGGGAGGCTCACTTGGTTTCAGCCCTGTCATGCAGGGCAGGAAACAGGGGAGCGCCAAGCAGCTGTCTTGGCTAGAAAAAAAAGGAGGAGGAGGGAGGAGGAGGAGGAGGAGGGAGGAGGGAGGAGGAGGAGGAGGAGGAGAGGAGGGGAGGAGGGAGGGAGGGAATCTTACGGCTGAGAAAGAAAGAAGGAGGAGGAGGAGGGAGGAGGAGGAGGAGGGGGAGGGGGGAGGGGGAGGGGGAGGGGGAGGAGTTTGGATTTATATCCCCCTTTTCTCTCCTGTAAGGAGAGGAGCTTACAATCTCCTTTCCCTTCCCCACCCACCAACAAACACCCTATGAGGGCTGAGAGAGCTCTGGAGAACTGTGACTAGCCCAAGGTCACCCAGCAGGAATGCAGGAGCGCGGAAACACATCTGGTTCCCCAGATAAGCCTCCGCCACTCAGGTGGAGGAGTGGGGAATCAAACCCAGTTCTCCAGATTACAATCCACATGCTCTTAACCGCTACACCATGTTGGCTCTCTTTGAGTGGTTTCTTAGTGCTATACTGGAATGCCCACTGGTCTTGCCGTATGTTCTTGATTCTGTAAAAGACCCAGCATTTCATACTACTTTGCTGGTGTTAGAGATGACGTTACTGCCCTAAGTTGCCATCCGTCTAGCCCAGGGGTAGGGAACCTGTGGCTCTCCAGATGTTCAGGAACTACAATTCCCATCAGCCCCTGCCAGCATGCCCAATTGGCAATGCTGACAGGGGCTGATGGGAATTGTAGTTCTTGAACATCTGGAGAGCCGCAGGTTCCCTACCCCTGGTCTAGCCTCAAATAGCAAGGGCAGCTGAAACAGGCCCTCTAAAGAAACAAGAGTGAGTGAGTAGGTTATTTCAATGGCGAAAGAAACAGGGATATAGGAGGATGTTATATCAGACCACTTGTTCTATCTGCTCTAGTTCCTTTATTGTGCACGGGCCAACTAGCTGCCCCACAAATCCTGAAACAGTACATGAGGCCAGTCGCATCATTGAGGGGCTGGGAACCATCAGCAGATTAGCCTCTGCTGAGCGCAGAGGTCGAGTAGGGACATATGGGGTAATGCGGTCCCGAAGGTACGAGGGTCCCAGGCTGCGTAGGGCCTTAAAGGTCAGCACCCATACCTCGAAGATGATTCAGAACTTGACTGGGAGCCAATGCAGGTGACGCAACACAGGCTGTTGTAGCAGCTCGGATAATTCTCAATGGTCGATTCCGCACTTGCGTTATCGACCTAAGTTCGAGCTGCGTTCGACCTAAGTGCTCTGCACAACCACTGGGATCGACGTGGTTTTGTACCAGCTTCGCCCCGTGTAACGGTCAAATTTCCGACTCCAGTTGGGAACTACTACTTTTTCAGGTAACCACGCTCGAACTCAGCTCGATTCCAGTAAAGTGCGGAATCTCTGGTGCCAGGAGTCCCCCATTCAGCCAATCACAGCTGAGTGTTTCAGGCACGCGTACAGCTGGCCAATCAAAAACGCCACCTTTGTCCCTCCATTCCTGTGGCAGTTTTTAAAAAATAACG
Source organism: Sphaerodactylus townsendi (assembly GCF_021028975.2). Classification (NCBI taxonomy): domain Eukaryota; kingdom Metazoa; phylum Chordata; class Lepidosauria; order Squamata; family Sphaerodactylidae; genus Sphaerodactylus; species Sphaerodactylus townsendi. The sequence goes on from NC_059426.1 coordinate 174,120,229, forward strand.
TGTGTGGGGATAGACGGAACATGGCCGTAGAACAGTAGCCAATCGGAACGGAGCGGCGAAGAGGCACAGGATGATTCCGCCCTCCGAGCTGGGATCAAGCTGGTTGCAGTGGGGAACAACAATGGCTTAGACCTAGGTCAGTATCCTTCTCAGGGAACTGGGTCGAACCTATTTTACTCATGTGCGGAATCGCGCAATAATGCTCAGGGGCACTCTCCTCTTTAACATTTTGGGCTTCACTCCTGCTGCTTGAAACCATTCCAGGTTTGAGCCTCAGTAGACTCCAGTTCAAACCAATAGCACTTCGAACGCTTGATCATCAAGGCTGTTGAATTGCCAACGAAACCGAGCTGCCGCTATGGATAATATTTTTCAAAAGGACCAAAGAGCACCCCCCAAAGATGAGAAAAGAATCTAACTCTTGAGTTCTCCCCTGCAACGGCTGACATCAAAACTGCTTTCCATAACGTGTGTTTTAGACTTTTTTGCTGTCATAATGTTTTGTCGTTTGTGGTTTCCCGCTCCCATCACCCACTGACTGTGTTTAAGCTTTCTCTAGGTTGGGAAGCAAACGGAGATTTGCTTTGGAGGTCGAAGTGAAAAAATTCCTTTTGAAAAAGAGACTGGGTGGGTTCCCTTGTCTGCAGTGGTGGGATCCAAAATTTTTAGTAACAGGTTCCCATGGTGGTGGGATTCAAACAGTGGCGTAGCGCCAATGGGGCTGGGCGGGGCACAACAGGGGGCGTGGTTGGGCATTAATAATTTCTCTGTTACTGTAAAAAAACTCTTACTGTAAAAAAAAGTTCCTAATTTCCAGCTGGTATCTTTCTGTCCATAATTTAAACTCATTCTAGCAAGTCCTATCATCTACTGCCAACAGAAACAACTACTTCTCCTCTAATTGACGGCCTGTCAAATACTTAATACTTTCAAATACTTCATTTTGTTTCTAGAAATCAAAAGAAGGATACTTTTCTTAAACAAGGAACTTTACCATATTTCTAAAACATGTTTTTAAAACAGCCCAACAGGGAGAATTATCTCCCATTTTCTACCTTCGCTAACCAGCCACATAGGAAACAACAGGACTTTATGATTTTTGGACCTACTGGAATTTCTAATGGAAAAGCAGACCCAATTAGTAACCCCCTCTCGGCACACACAAATAATTAGTAACCCACTCTCGGGAACTGGTGAGAACCTGCTGGATCCCACCTCTGCTTCTCTGGGCCTTTTTATGTTTTTATTCTGCTGGTGGAAAGTGCCAGCGTGGGAACAGTGGGAGGATTGGAGGGATACGCCACAAGGAGGGAGAAAGACCTCAATGGCAGAGTGACAATGTAATCCTAAACAGAGTTACACTCTTGTAAATGCAGCACATTTATAAGGGTGTGACTCTACTTGTGCCTGCATGCTTTTTCAGCTTTCTCAGACTCGCAGGCCACCTTCAGTGCTGCTGTGTCTCATAGGTCGAATCCCCACTACCGTCTTAGCCAGGTTTCCGAACACAAACTAACCAGGCTTAAGGGACGACCTCCCCATTGCTTGCGTGGCAGATTCCGTTTCTGGCGCTCGTTCTCCCCGTTAATCCGCGTTCCGGCAGGACCACAGTTTACTGCAAGAGTGGCATGAGCCCCCATTAACGGTTCGCAGAGCTGATCGAGGAGGGATGAGGTTGAAACCTGACTTGTTTCCCGCCCTGGAGTGTGACGCAGAATTCAGGCAACCAATCAGCGCTGCGATGCACGTGTAGCCTTTCCTTGGTTTTATTTTCACTTTTGCGCTCGGCCAGCAGAAGGGGAGGCAAACATTAAACAGTCAAACGTGTAACTTTGAATTGTTAATGGTTTACACAGGTAACGATTAACTGTTTGCACAATTAAACAGTTAAACGTTAAACTTTTACATGCCTTTTTTTATCACGCCCCTACAATGTACGTTTCCACAGTGGGAAAAGGTCCCACCCCACCAAGGCCCGCCAGCCAATCAGGGGAGACCGGTGAAGCAAGCTCACCTGGTAGTGGGGATTGCTAAGAGTTCTGCAACCGGGTGTGTCTGCTGTGTGCTGGCTGCAGTGGGGAGGGAGAAACTCTGATGAAGAGGACACGGTTTCACAACGAACAGGTTTGGATCTGCGTGCAAATTTCAAGTGGGGATTCGACCATAGAAGCACACAAACATAAAGCTGAAACGGACCCCAGGGGGTTATCTAGCCGAACCACCTGTAAAACACGGAATTGACAACTGTTACATCTGTCCATTACACTGGTCAATATAACCGACCATTACATTGGTCAATACAGTCATTATTACTCTGACTTATGGCCCTTTGGTGTGTAGGGTTCAAGGTGGGTGCAGGTTGAAATTAATCACCACTTGGTGTGTTGATGGAATGTTGTTTTTAAAATGTTTTTATTGTATTGTATCATTTGTCATTGGTGTATGCTGCCCTGAGCCTGACAGGGGACGGGGAGGATATTAAAAATATGGATATTAATGTTGGAATTTACAGCCTTGCATGCTGTAGCAGCAAGGAATTCTGGGAGATCTCTGCGAACATTCTAAAGGTGACAGTTGGAAACTGTTGCTCCCTGACTTTTGCTGAGGAAACATGTTGTTATGTGTTCTGTTTAAACCAAAAGCCTCCGACCGAAACGTTTAATATTGCAGACTATGCTTGGAATTGTAACCAAACGATGAACTGTGAATGTATCTATATATACATTTATGTATATAGCCTATTTCTCTCTCAGTTTAAGTAAAGAAGAAGAAGAAGAAGAAGAAGAAGAAGAAGAAGAAGAAGAAGAAGTGGGGGGGGGTGGGGGGGGGGGGAGGGAGGGGGTGGAGGGGGGTGGGGGGGGGGGGGGGGGGGGGGGGGGGGGGGGGGGGGGGGGGGGGGGGGGGTGGGGGGGGGTGTGGGGGGGGGGGGGGGTGGGGGGGGGGGGTGGAGGGGGGGGGGGGGGGGGGGGGGGGGGGGGGGGGGGGGGGGGGGGGGGTGGGGGAGGGGGGGGGTGGGGGGGGGGGGGGGTGGGGGGGGGGGGGGGTGGGGGGGGGGGGGGGTGGGGGGGGGGGGGGGTGGGGGGGGGGGGGGGTGGGGGGGGGGGGGGGTGGGGGGGGGGGGGGGTGGGGGGGGGGGGGGGTGGGGGGGGGGGGGGGTGGGGGGGGGGGGGGGTGGGGGGGGGGGGGGGTGGGGGGGGGGGGGGGTGGGGGGGGGGGGGGGTGGGGGGGGGGGGGGGTGGGGGGGGGGGGGGGTGGGGGGGGGGGGGGGTGGGGGGGGGGGGGGGTGGGGGGGGGGGGGGGTGGGGGGGGGGGGGGGTGGGGGGGGGGGGGGGTGGGGGGGGGGGGGGGTGGGGGGGGGGGGGGGTGGGGGGGGGGGGGGGTGGGGGGGGGGGGGGGTGGGGGGGGGGGGGGGTGGGGGGGGGGGGGGGTGGGGGGGGGGGGGGGTGGGGGGGGGGGGGGGTGGGGGGGGGGGGGGGTGGGGGGGGGGGGGGGTGGGGGGGGGGGGGGGTGGGGGGGGGGGGGGGTGGGGGGGGGGGGGGGTGGGGGGGGGGGGGGGTGGGGGGGGGGGGGGGTGGGGGGGGGGGGGGGTGGGGGGGGGGGGGGGTGGGGGGGGGGGGGGGTGGGGGGGGGGGGGGGTGGGGGGGGGGGGGGGTGGGGGGGGGGGGGGGTGGGGGGGGGGGGGGGTGGGGGGGGGGGGGGGTGGGGGGGGGGGGGGGTGGGGGGGGGGGGGGGTGGGGGGGGGGGGGGGTGGGGGGGGGGGGGGGTGGGGGGGGGGGGGGGTGGGGGGGGGGGGGGGTGGGGGGGGGGGGGGGTGGGGGGGGGGGGGGGTGGGGGGGGGGGGGGGTGGGGGGGGGGGGGGGTGGGGGGGGGGGGGGGTGGGGGGGGGGGGGGGTGGGGGGGGGGGGGGGTGGGGGGGGGGGGGGGTGGGGGGGGGGGGGGGTGGGGGGGGGGGGGGGTGGGGGGGGGGGGGGGTGGGGGGGGGGGGGGGTGGGGGGGGGGGGGGGTGGGGGGGGGGGGGGGTGGGGGGGGGGGGGGGTGGGGGGGGGGGGGGGTGGGGGGGGGGGGGGGTGGGGGGGGGGGGGGGTGGGGGGGGGGGGGGGTGGGGGGGGGGGGGGGTGGGGGGGGGGGGGGGTGGGGGGGGGGGGGGGTGGGGGGGGGGGGGGGTGGGGGGGGGGGGGGGTGGGGGGGGGGGGGGGTGGGGGGGGGGGGGGGTGGGGGGGGGGGGGGGTGGGGGGGGGGGGGGGTGGGGGGGGGGGGGGGTGGGGGGGGGGGGGGGTGGGGGGGGGGGGGGGTGGGGGGGGGGGGGGGTGGGGGGGGGGGGGGGTGGGGGGGGGGGGGGGTGGGGGGGGGGGGGGGTGGGGGGGGGGGGGGGTGGGGGGGGGGGGGGGTGGGGGGGGGGGGGGGTGGGGGGGGGGGGGGGTGGGGGGGGGGGGGGGTGGGGGGGGGGGGGGGTGGGGGGGGGGGGGGGTGGGGGGGGGGGGGGGTGGGGGGGGGGGGGGGTGGGGGGGGGGGGGGGTGGGGGGGGGGGGGGGTGGGGGGGGGGGGGGGTGGGGGGGGGGGGGGGTGGGGGGGGGGGGGGGTGGGGGGGGGGGGGGGTGGGGGGGGGGGGGGGTGGGGGGGGGGGGGGGTGGGGGGGGGGGGGGGTGGGGGGGGGGGGGGGTGGGGGGGGGGGGGGGTGGGGGGGGGGGGGGGTGGGGGGGGGGGGGGGTGGGGGGGGGGGGGGGTGGGGGGGGGGGGGGGTGGGGGGGGGGGGGGGTGGGGGGGGGGGGGGGTGGGGGGGGGGGGGGGTGGGGGGGGGGGGGGGTGGGGGGGGGGGGGGGTGGGGGGGGGGGGGGGTGGGGGGGGGGGGGGGTGGGGGGGGGGGGGGGTGGGGGGGGGGGGGGGTGGGGGGGGGGGGGGGTGGGGGGGGGGGGGGGTGGGGGGGGGGGGGGGTGGGGGGGGGGGGGGGTGGGGGGGGGGGGGGGTGGGGGGGGGGGGGGGTGGGGGGGGGGGGGGGTGGGGGGGGGGGGGGGTGGGGGGGGGGGGGGGTGGGGGGGGGGGGGGGTGGGGGGGGGGGGGGGTGGGGGGGGGGGGGGGTGGGGGGGGGGGGGGGTGGGGGGGGGGGGGGGTGGGGGGGGGGGGGGGTGGGGGGGGGGGGGGGTGGGGGGGGGGGGGGGTGGGGGGGGGGGGGGGTGGGGGGGGGGGGGGGTGGGGGGGGGGGGGGGTGGGGGGGGGGGGGGGTGGGGGGGGGGGGGGGTGGGGGGGGGGGGGGGTGGGGGGGGGGGGGGGTGGGGGGGGGGGGGGGTGGGGGGGGGGGGGGGTGGGGGGGGGGGGGGGTGGGGGGGGGGGGGGGTGGGGGGGGGGGGGGGTGGGGGGGGGGGGGGGTGGGGGGGGGGGGGGGTGGGGGGGGGGGGGGGTGGGGGGGGGGGGGGGTGGGGGGGGGGGGGGGTGGGGGGGGGGGGGGGTGGGGGGGGGGGGGGGTGGGGGGGGGGGGGGGTGGGGGGGGGGGGGGGTGGGGGGGGGGGGGGGTGGGGGGGGGGGGGGGTGGGGGGGGGGGGGGGTGGGGGGGGGGGGGGGTGGGGGGGGGGGGGGGTGGGGGGGGGGGGGGGTGGGGGGGGGGGGGGGTGGGGGGGGGGGGGGGTGGGGGGGGGGGGGGGTGGGGGGGGGGGGGGGTGGGGGGGGGGGGGGGTGGGGGGGGGGGGGGGTGGGGGGGGGGGGGGGTGGGGGGGGGGGGGGGTGGGGGGGGGGGGGGGTGGGGGGGGGGGGGGGTGGGGGGGGGGGGGGGTGGGGGGGGGGGGGGGTGGGGGGGGGGGGGGGTGGGGGGGGGGGGGGGTGGGGGGGGGGGGGGGTGGGGGGGGGGGGGGGTGGGGGGGGGGGGGGGTGGGGGGGGGGGGGGGTGGGGGGGGGGGGGGGTGGGGGGGGGGGGGGGTGGGGGGGGGGGGGGGTGGGGGGGGGGGGGGGTGGGGGGGGGGGGGGGTGGGGGGGGGGGGGGGTGGGGGGGGGGGGGGGTGGGGGGGGGGGGGGGTGGGGGGGGGGGGGGGTGGGGGGGGGGGGGGGTGGGGGGGGGGGGGGGTGGGGGGGGGGGGGGGTGGGGGGGGGGGGGGGTGGGGGGGGGGGGGGGTGGGGGGGGGGGGGGGTGGGGGGGGGGGGGGGTGGGGGGGGGGGGGGGTGGGGGGGGGGGGGGGTGGGGGGGGGGGGGGGTGGGGGGGGGGGGGGGTGGGGGGGGGGGGGGGTGGGGGGGGGGGGGGGTGGGGGGGGGGGGGGGTGGGGGGGGGGGGGGGTGGGGGGGGGGGGGGGTGGGGGGGGGGGGGGGTGGGGGGGGGGGGGGGTGGGGGGGGGGGGGGGTGGGGGGGGGGGGGGGTGGGGGGGGGGGGGGGTGGGGGGGGGGGGGGGTGGGGGGGGGGGGGGGTGGGGGGGGGGGGGGGTGGGGGGGGGGGGGGGTGGGGGGGGGGGGGGGTGGGGGGGGGGGGGGGTGGGGGGGGGGGGGGGTGGGGGGGGGGGGGGGTGGGGGGGGGGGGGGGTGGGGGGGGGGGGGGGTGGGGGGGGGGGGGGGTGGGGGGGGGGGGGGGTGGGGGGGGGGGGGGGTGGGGGGGGGGGGGGGTGGGGGGGGGGGGGGGTGGGGGGGGGGGGGGGTGGGGGGGGGGGGGGGTGGGGGGGGGGGGGGGTGGGGGGGGGGGGGGGTGGGGGGGGGGGGGGGTGGGGGGGGGGGGGGGTGGGGGGGGGGGGGGGTGGGGGGGGGGGGGGGTGGGGGGGGGGGGGGGTGGGGGGGGGGGGGGGTGGGGGGGGGGGGGGGTGGGGGGGGGGGGGGGTGGGGGGGGGGGGGGGTGGGGGGGGGGGGGGGTGGGGGGGGGGGGGGGTGGGGGGGGGGGGGGGTGGGGGGGGGGGGGGGTGGGGGGGGGGGGGGGTGGGGGGGGGGGGGGGTGGGGGGGGGGGGGGGTGGGGGGGGGGGGGGGTGGGGGGGGGGGGGGGTGGGGGGGGGGGGGGGTGGGGGGGGGGGGGGGTGGGGGGGGGGGGGGGTGGGGGGGGGGGGGGGTGGGGGGGGGGGGGGGTGGGGGGGGGGGGGGGTGGGGGGGGGGGGGGGTGGGGGGGGGGGGGGGTGGGGGGGGGGGGGGGTGGGGGGGGGGGGGGGTGGGGGGGGGGGGGGGTGGGGGGGGGGGGGGGTGGGGGGGGGGGGGGGTGGGGGGGGGGGGGGGTGGGGGGGGGGGGGGGTGGGGGGGGGGGGGGGTGGGGGGGGGGGGGGGTGGGGGGGGGGGGGGGTGGGGGGGGGGGGGGGTGGGGGGGGGGGGGGGTGGGGGGGGGGGGGGGTGGGGGGGGGGGGGGGTGGGGGGGGGGGGGGGTGGGGGGGGGGGGGGGTGGGGGGGGGGGGGGGTGGGGGGGGGGGGGGGTGGGGGGGGGGGGGGGTGGGGGGGGGGGGGGGTGGGGGGGGGGGGGGGTGGGGGGGGGGGGGGGTGGGGGGGGGGGGGGGTGGGGGGGGGGGGGGGTGGGGGGGGGGGGGGGTGGGGGGGGGGGGGGGTGGGGGGGGGGGGGGGTGGGGGGGGGGGGGGGTGGGGGGGGGGGGGGGTGGGGGGGGGGGGGGGTGGGGGGGGGGGGGGGTGGGGGGGGGGGGGGGTGGGGGGGGGGGGGGGTGGGGGGGGGGGGGGGTGGGGGGGGGGGGGGGTGGGGGGGGGGGGGGGTGGGGGGGGGGGGGGGTGGGGGGGGGGGGGGGTGGGGGGGGGGGGGGGTGGGGGGGGGGGGGGGTGGGGGGGGGGGGGGGTGGGGGGGGGGGGGGGTGGGGGGGGGGGGGGGTGGGGGGGGGGGGGGGTGGGGGGGGGGGGGGGTGGGGGGGGGGGGGGGTGGGGGGGGGGGGGGGTGGGGGGGGGGGGGGGTGGGGGGGGGGGGGGGTGGGGGGGGGGGGGGGTGGGGGGGGGGGGGGGTGGGGGGGGGGGGGGGTGGGGGGGGGGGGGGGTGGGGGGGGGGGGGGGTGGGGGGGGGGGGGGGTGGGGGGGGGGGGGGGTGGGGGGGGGGGGGGGTGGGGGGGGGGGGGGGTGGGGGGGGGGGGGGGTGGGGGGGGGGGGGGGTGGGGGGGGGGGGGGGTGGGGGGGGGGGGGGGTGGGGGGGGGGGGGGGTGGGGGGGGGGGGGGGTGGGGGGGGGGGGGGGTGGGGGGGGGGGGGGGTGGGGGGGGGGGGGGGTGGGGGGGGGGGGGGGTGGGGGGGGGGGGGGGTGGGGGGGGGGGGGGGTGGGGGGGGGGGGGGGTGGGGGGGGGGGGGGGTGGGGGGGGGGGGGGGTGGGGGGGGGGGGGGGTGGGGGGGGGGGGGGGTGGGGGGGGGGGGGGGTGGGGGGGGGGGGGGGTGGGGGGGGGGGGGGGTGGGGGGGGGGGGGGGTGGGGGGGGGGGGGGGTGGGGGGGGGGGGGGGTGGGGGGGGGGGGGGGTGGGGGGGGGGGGGGGTGGGGGGGGGGGGGGGTGGGGGGGGGGGGGGGTGGGGGGGGGGGGGGGTGGGGGGGGGGGGGGGTGGGGGGGGGGGGGGGTGGGGGGGGGGGGGGGTGGGGGGGGGGGGGGGTGGGGGGGGGGGGGGGTGGGGGGGGGGGGGGGTGGGGGGGGGGGGGGGTGGGGGGGGGGGGGGGTGGGGGGGGGGGGGGGTGGGGGGGGGGGGGGGTGGGGGGGGGGGGGGGTGGGGGGGGGGGGGGGTGGGGGGGGGGGGGGGTGGGGGGGGGGGGGGGTGGGGGGGGGGGGGGGTGGGGGGGGGGGGGGGTGGGGGGGGGGGGGGGTGGGGGGGGGGGGGGGTGGGGGGGGGGGGGGGTGGGGGGGGGGGGGGGTGGGGGGGGGGGGGGGTGGGGGGGGGGGGGGGTGGGGGGGGGGGGGGGTGGGGGGGGGGGGGGGTGGGGGGGGGGGGGGGTGGGGGGGGGGGGGGGTGGGGGGGGGGGGGGGTGGGGGGGGGGGGGGGTGGGGGGGGGGGGGGGTGGGGGGGGGGGGGGGTGGGGGGGGGGGGGGGTGGGGGGGGGGGGGGGTGGGGGGGGGGGGGGGTGGGGGGGGGGGGGGGTGGGGGGGGGGGGGGGTGGGGGGGGGGGGGGGTGGGGGGGGGGGGGGGTGGGGGGGGGGGGGGGTGGGGGGGGGGGGGGGTGGGGGGGGGGGGGGGTGGGGGGGGGGGGGGGTGGGGGGGGGGGGGGGTGGGGGGGGGGGGGGGTGGGGGGGGGGGGGGGTGGGGGGGGGGGGGGGTGGGGGGGGGGGGGGGTGGGGGGGGGGGGGGGTGGGGGGGGGGGGGGGTGGGGGGGGGGGGGGGTGGGGGGGGGGGGGGGTGGGGGGGGGGGGGGGTGGGGGGGGGGGGGGGTGGGGGGGGGGGGGGGTGGGGGGGGGGGGGGGTGGGGGGGGGGGGGGGTGGGGGGGGGGGGGGGTGGGGGGGGGGGGGGGTGGGGGGGGGGGGGGGTGGGGGGGGGGGGGGGTGGGGGGGGGGGGGGGTGGGGGGGGGGGGGGGTGGGGGGGGGGGGGGGTGGGGGGGGGGGGGGGTGGGGGGGGGGGGGGGTGGGGGGGGGGGGGGGTGGGGGGGGGGGGGGGTGGGGGGGGGGGGGGGTGGGGGGGGGGGGGGGTGGGGGGGGGGGGGGGTGGGGGGGGGGGGGGGTGGGGGGGGGGGGGGGTGGGGGGGGGGGGGGGTGGGGGGGGGGGGGGGTGGGGGGGGGGGGGGGTGGGGGGGGGGGGGGGTGGGGGGGGGGGGGGGTGGGGGGGGGGGGGGGTGGGGGGGGGGGGGGGTGGGGGGGGGGGGGGGTGGGGGGGGGGGGGGGTGGGGGGGGGGGGGGGTGGGGGGGGGGGGGGGTGGGGGGGGGGGGGGGTGGGGGGGGGGGGGGGTGGGGGGGGGGGGGGGTGGGGGGGGGGGGGGGTGGGGGGGGGGGGGGGTGGGGGGGGGGGGGGGTGGGGGGGGGGGGGGGTGGGGGGGGGGGGGGGTGGGGGGGGGGGGGGGTGGGGGGGGGGGGGGGTGGGGGGGGGGGGGGGTGGGGGGGGGGGGGGGTGGGGGGGGGGGGGGGTGGGGGGGGGGGGGGGTGGGGGGGGGGGGGGGTGGGGGGGGGGGGGGGTGGGGGGGGGGGGGGGTGGGGGGGGGGGGGGGTGGGGGGGGGGGGGGGTGGGGGGGGGGGGGGGTGGGGGGGGGGGGGGGTGGGGGGGGGGGGGGGTGGGGGGGGGGGGGGGTGGGGGGGGGGGGGGGTGGGGGGGGGGGGGGGTGGGGGGGGGGGGGGGTGGGGGGGGGGGGGGGTGGGGGGGGGGGGGGGTGGGGGGGGGGGGGGGTGGGGGGGGGGGGGGGTGGGGGGGGGGGGGGGTGGGGGGGGGGGGGGGTGGGGGGGGGGGGGGGTGGGGGGGGGGGGGGGTGGGGGGGGGGGGGGGTGGGGGGGGGGGGGGGTGGGGGGGGGGGGGGGTGGGGGGGGGGGGGGGTGGGGGGGGGGGGGGGTGGGGGGGGGGGGGGGTGGGGGGGGGGGGGGGTGGGGGGGGGGGGGGGTGGGGGGGGGGGGGGGTGGGGGGGGGGGGGGGTGGGGGGGGGGGGGGGTGGGGGGGGGGGGGGGTGGGGGGGGGGGGGGGTGGGGGGGGGGGGGGGTGGGGGGGGGGGGGGGTGGGGGGGGGGGGGGGTGGGGGGGGGGGGGGGTGGGGGGGGGGGGGGGTGGGGGGGGGGGGGGGTGGGGGGGGGGGGGGGTGGGGGGGGGGGGGGGTGGGGGGGGGGGGGGGTGGGGGGGGGGGGGGGTGGGGGGGGGGGGGGGTGGGGGGGGGGGGGGGTGGGGGGGGGGGGGGGTGGGGGGGGGGGGGGGTGGGGGGGGGGGGGGGTGGGGGGGGGGGGGGGTGGGGGGGGGGGGGGGTGGGGGGGGGGGGGGGTGGGGGGGGGGGGGGGTGGGGGGGGGGGGGGGTGGGGGGGGGGGGGGGTGGGGGGGGGGGGGGGTGGGGGGGGGGGGGGGTGGGGGGGGGGGGGGGTGGGGGGGGGGGGGGGTGGGGGGGGGGGGGGGTGGGGGGGGGGGGGGGTGGGGGGGGGGGGGGGTGGGGGGGGGGGGGGGTGGGGGGGGGGGGGGGTGGGGGGGGGGGGGGGTGGGGGGGGGGGGGGGTGGGGGGGGGGGGGGGTGGGGGGGGGGGGGGGTGGGGGGGGGGGGGGGTGGGGGGGGGGGGGGGTGGGGGGGGGGGGGGGTGGGGGGGGGGGGGGGTGGGGGGGGGGGGGGGTGGGGGGGGGGGGGGGTGGGGGGGGGGGGGGGTGGGGGGGGGGGGGGGTGGGGGGGGGGGGGGGTGGGGGGGGGGGGGGGTGGGGGGGGGGGGGGGTGGGGGGGGGGGGGGGTGGGGGGGGGGGGGGGTGGGGGGGGGGGGGGGTGGGGGGGGGGGGGGGTGGGGGGGGGGGGGGGTGGGGGGGGGGGGGGGTGGGGGGGGGGGGGGGTGGGGGGGGGGGGGGGTGGGGGGGGGGGGGGGTGGGGGGGGGGGGGGGTGGGGGGGGGGGGGGGTGGGGGGGGGGGGGGGTGGGGGGGGGGGGGGGTGGGGGGGGGGGGGGGTGGGGGGGGGGGGGGGTGGGGGGGGGGGGGGGTGGGGGGGGGGGGGGGTGGGGGGGGGGGGGGGTGGGGGGGGGGGGGGGTGGGGGGGGGGGGGGGTGGGGGGGGGGGGGGGTGGGGGGGGGGGGGGGTGGGGGGGGGGGGGGGTGGGGGGGGGGGGGGGTGGGGGGGGGGGGGGGTGGGGGGGGGGGGGGGTGGGGGGGGGGGGGGGTGGGGGGGGGGGGGGGTGGGGGGGGGGGGGGGTGGGGGGGGGGGGGGGTGGGGGGGGGGGGGGGTGGGGGGGGGGGGGGGTGGGGGGGGGGGGGGGTGGGGGGGGGGGGGGGTGGGGGGGGGGGGGGGTGGGGGGGGGGGGGGGTGGGGGGGGGGGGGGGTGGGGGGGGGGGGGGGTGGGGGGGGGGGGGGGTGGGGGGGGGGGGGGGTGGGGGGGGGGGGGGGTGGGGGGGGGGGGGGGTGGGGGGGGGGGGGGGTGGGGGGGGGGGGGGGTGGGGGGGGGGGGGGGTGGGGGGGGGGGGGGGTGGGGGGGGGGGGGGGTGGGGGGGGGGGGGGGTGGGGGGGGGGGGGGGTGGGGGGGGGGGGGGGTGGGGGGGGGGGGGGGTGGGGGGGGGGGGGGGTGGGGGGGGGGGGGGGTGGGGGGGGGGGGGGGTGGGGGGGGGGGGGGGTGGGGGGGGGGGGGGGTGGGGGGGGGGGGGGGTGGGGGGGGGGGGGGGTGGGGGGGGGGGGGGGTGGGGGGGGGGGGGGGTGGGGGGGGGGGGGGGTGGGGGGGGGGGGGGGTGGGGGGGGGGGGGGGTGGGGGGGGGGGGGGGTGGGGGGGGGGGGGGGTGGGGGGGGGGGGGGGTGGGGGGGGGGGGGGGTGGGGGGGGGGGGGGGTGGGGGGGGGGGGGGGTGGGGGGGGGGGGGGGTGGGGGGGGGGGGGGGTGGGGGGGGGGGGGGGTGGGGGGGGGGGGGGGTGGGGGGGGGGGGGGGTGGGGGGGGGGGGGGGTGGGGGGGGGGGGGGGTGGGGGGGGGGGGGGGTGGGGGGGGGGGGGGGTGGGGGGGGGGGGGGGTGGGGGGGGGGGGGGGGGGGGGGGGGGGGGGGTGGGGGGGGGGGGGGGTGGGGGGGGGGGGGGGTGGGGGGGGGGGGGGGTGGGGGGGGGGGGGGGGGGGGGGGGGGGGGGGTGGGGGGGTGGGGGGGGTGGGGGGGGGGGGGGGGGGGGTGGTGGTGGGGGTGGTGGGGGGGGGGGTGGTGGGGGGGGGGGGTGGGTGGGGGGGGGGGGGGGTGGTTGGGGGGGGGGGGGGGGGGGGGGGGGGGGGGGGGGGGGGGGGGGGGGGGGGGTGGGTGGGTGGGGGGGGGGGGGGGGGGGGGGCCTGAACATCTGGAGAGCCGCAGGTTCCCTACCCCTGCTCCAGGTATTTCCCAACCCAGAGGTGGTAACCACCACAGCCATAGGTGGTCCACAGACCTCTTCCCCTGAAGACCTCTGCAAATGACGGGCTATGGCACGGAAGCCGCGGCACAAACTGCATCCATTCGCCAGATGAAGAGAAGAAAAAGAAGAAGAAGAGTTTGGATTTATATCCCCCCTTTCTCTCCTGCTGGAGACTCAAAGGGGCTGACAATCTCCTTGCCCTTCCCCCCTCACAACAAACACCCTGTGAGGTAGGCGGGGCTGAGAGAGCTCCAAGAAGCTGTGACTAGCCCAAGGTCACCCAGCTGGCATGTGTGGGAGTGCCCAGGCTAATCTGAATTCCCCAGACAAGCCTCCGCAGCTCAGGCGGCAGAGCTGGGAATCAAACCCGGTTCCTCCAGATTAGATACACGAGCTCTTAACTTCCTACGCCACTGCTGCTCCTGCTCCACTGCTAAGAGTGCATTAAACAAGGCCGAAAGGACAGATCTAGGCGAGGGTGCGAAACTGTGTGTGGTCCGCCAAATATACCAGTCCCAGGTCACGAAATGCATTCGTTCGTTCTTTAAAATAGTCCATTGGAAGTGGGTTTTTTTCTATATTTCTTCCCCAAAGCAGCAAAATACATCAGTGTACAATGATGTCGACAGGAAGGTAAACGTATCACAGAAGGAGATCCCACTACAAATTAAGTTTCCCGACCCTTGTCAAGAATCGTCAGCCACAGAGCCAGGCCGCCAAAGAAACTTTTCTTCTGGCTGCGGTGGGTTTTCCAAACTGCGCAGCTGTGGTCTAGCAGTCTTTGCTCCGTCCTAACCCATGGTGAGGTTCAGCAAGTTGGCACCGCTTCGGCAGAACCGGTTGTTAAAAGGGCGCTTGCAAACAACCAGCTGTTAAATTATTTGAATCCCCACCACTGCTCCGAACGTTTCGCCCACGTTTATGGCTGGCGACTCTCACGATAAGATGCATTTCTCCCCGTCGATTCCGGTCACGAAAGCCTTCGACAAAGCCCCTCTTCCCTTGCATCTGTCACCTGAGTCCCACACGTCAACATGATGCCATATGTTTTGAATGAGCACGGCCCCGCCATCGCTCCCGTCCTCTCTCGAGCGTCAGGGATCAAAGATAACATTCTTTTCTGTCTGGTACACTTAGCAGGCCCGACCTCCCCGACGGTGGGATGAAAGGGACTCGCTAAACTGTTGCCATTTTCCAACATCTGCTATAATTCCCCTAAATCCAGATTTGTCTGACACACGGCGCTCCCGTGCTTGCATCACGGCCATGTGACAGTGTGAGGGCCGGTCCCACCTGACAGCCTACAGCTCCGGGCTATGGGACCGTGAACCAACCTTCCTTTCATCCCCCCCACTTCCATTTTGTTTTCTCGCCCGAGGCCAAACACTTGTAGCCAAGTATTATTCGACTAGGTCGCTTTAAATCTCCCTTGAAACAAAAAAAGGTACCCGCCAAATATATGCAATGCGCCTTTGTTCAAAAAGAGCGAGACTCGGGCCTAGGCAAATGACTCGATCGCAAAGTACAAAACTCTGTGTCCTGATTAATTACGGCTAAGAAGCTATGATACCCGGAGAAGAGAACGCAGCTCCTAATCCCCAACTCTACCCTACATTCTCAAAATAGCCCACATCTCGCCGACCCGTCACCAAGAAAATAAATAAAAGCAAAGAGGGGCAGACATATTCCGAGCACCAAAATGTGATGCGGCAAGGAACAATGTCGTCCACGTTTTGCAAAGAAAGGGCGTGTGGATTCGGGCCAGCGAAAGCGGAAAGCGGCTCCCCGTGTCGGACAGGCAACCGATGGCTGCAAATCCTCTTTGGATTGTCTGTGACTCCAGACCTGGACGGGTCACTCACACAATGGGGTGATTATTCTTCAGCTGCAGCAAAGAGAAGCGATGGCGGGCGGGAAGGCCGTCCTGTTGTCATGGCGGAAAGTCACCTTTTCAGCATGGTGGCAAAAAAAAAAAGATAGCAGGTGCCCCTTGTGTCATAACGTGTGAGTAAGTTGCCAGGAGCATCAAGGACGTGCCTTCAAAATATATATATATAAACACTGTTAAGTCTCAAAATGAGGTACCACGGAGGCATTTCCAATGTAAACAAACACTTCCAAACTTTTTGCTTGCATTCAACGTACTCTCTTGCAGTATTTTCTCCTTGCGGTGACGCTTCTGGGTTTCTGAGGCCCCTTCCGCACAGGCAGAATAATGCATTTTCAATCCACTTTCACAATTGTTTGCAAGTGGATTTTGCTATTCTGCGCAGCTGCAAAGTGCACTGAAAGAGGATTGAAAGTGCACTATTCTGCATGTGCGGAAGGGGCCTGAGGGTCTCCAGAGAGAGCAGCAGTGGCGTAGTGGCTAAGAGAAGGTGCACTCTGATCTGGGGGAACCGGGTTTGATTCCCAGCTCTGCCGCCTGAGCTGTGGAGGCTTATCTGGGGAATTCAGATTAGCCTTTGCACTCCCACACACCCAGCTGGGTGACCTTGGGCTACTTACAGCTTCTCGGAGCTCTCTCAGCCCCGCCTACCTCACAGGGTGTTTGTTGTGAGGGGGGAAGGGCAAGGAGATTGTCAGCCCCTTTGAGTCTCCTGCAGGAGAGAAAGGGGGGATATAAATCCAAACTCCTCCTCCTCCTCCTCCTCCTCCTCCTCCTCCTCTTCTTCTTCTTCTTCTTCTTCTTCTTCTTCTTCTTCTTCTTCTTCTTCTTCTTCTTCTTCTTCTTCTTCTTCTTCTTCTTCTTCTTCTTCTTCTTCTTCTTCTTCTTCTTCTTCTTCTTTATTTCCCGCCTCAAAAGGTTTTAAAATGTTTATGTGGAAAGGGGACAACAATTCAACAGATTCTGCTTTACAGCAAGCCTCTCCAACCTTCTTGAGTCCATGGATGCCTTAGGAATCGAGACATGGCACAGTAGGCACAGCCGCAAAATGGCCGCCACGGGAAGCGGAGCCCTCCAAAATGGCTGCCACAACTTAGCTGGCGACCATATTTCAATCCATTACGTTGCCTCTCGTTGGGTTGCTGCCCTGCAGGTGGGTGGGTTAAGATCTCCCACTATTATAAGTGATCTCCAGACGACAGAGATCACTTCCCCCGAATAAAACGGCTGCTTTGGAGTGTAGGCTCTATGGGACTGTGCCATAGTCACACAGAGGTGATCCTTGTGTTGTGGGAACAGGGGCTGGCAAAGCAACGTTTTAAAAAAAATCTTCACAGTCCATCAGAACCCTTGCTGGGCAAAAGGCCTACTGGGCCCCACTTGACGAACACTAGAAAAGGGTTTAGTGAGCGCCAGGTCAGGTTTATAAGGCTAGCCCAGAGATTACACAAAGTACAAACAATTAACATTATCCATATTTTTCCTTTAAAAAACTCAAGGCTTTCGGTTTATTTTAAGAAGAAGAAGAAGTTGGATTCATATCTCCCCTTTCTCTCCTATAGGAGACTCAAAGGGGCTTACAAACTCCTTCCCCTACCCGCCCCCCTCACAACAAACACCCGACCTGGCACTCACTAAACCCTTTTCTAGTCTTTGTCAAGTTTAGTGAGTGCTAGGTCGGGTTTAGTGAGCTCTGAAATCTAAGGCTGGAATGTTATCAGCTGGCTGGGATCTGGGCCGAGTCAGTGCAGGTGAGGAAGTCTTTGGAAGATGGAAAAGCACTTGTGAGCATTCGAAGGACGTTTGGCTTGTCCTCATGGTATCTGGTGGGATCAGAGGATTTCTAAAATGGCTTCAAAAACCAAACCACCTGTCTAGCACTGCCCACTGATTCAATTCTGATGCAGCTGTATTGGCTACCTAAAGGCTTCAGGACAGACTGAGGGACAAGCACTCAGTTTCAGCCCAAAAGATCATGAATGTCAACTACAGAATGTCAACAAGATCACCTACGGCCAAAACACAACATAGTGCAGGGCTTTGTCGGTGATGGCACCGGTTTTTTGGAGGAATCGCCCAAGAAGACCCATCTGAACCCGGAAAAGATTCAGGGCTCCACATCAGCTTACAAAATATATGATAAACCAAGGCCATAACTGTTGAGCCCAGCTTTAAACCAGTCACTTTGGCCCTTTCCCCACTTACCTTAAGCCCCGCGCTACTCTCCTAAAGTAGCGCGGGGTCCAGCTGCACTCCCCACTTCAGGGGCGGCGAGAACGCAGCCACCCCGACACTGCCTCTCTCGTGCCCCCTCAGCGCGCGTAATTCCTGGCGCCTTTTCAAATGGCGCCTTTTGATGACTTCCCAGCGCGGAGCGCGAGCTTCGTCAAGGAAGCTGGTAGCGCATCCCAGGAATTGTCTTGGCAGCTGGGAACTGCGCGCAGCAACCTTCAGACAAAGGTAAGTGGGGAAAGGGCCTTTGTCTTCAAGAGGATTAACCCACATCTAATATCTATTTTATACTTTTCTATTTTGAATTTTATGATATATGGATTTTAGTATTTTCACTTCTTTGGGGCTGTTGCTGTATCGTCACAACAAAGCAAAAGGACAGAGTGGAACTGTTCTCACTCCCTTTCATTCTCCGTAGGGTTCCCAAGCTCCAGGTGGAGCCTGGAGATCTCCCAGAATTACAACTGATTTCCAGATTACTATCAGTTTCCCTGGGGGAAAAAATGTCTGCTTTGGAGGATAGGCCCTGCTTTGGGGTAGAGCCCAGGAAGGCCAGATTGGAAGGGGAGGGATGTCTTCAGGGTACCATGCTATAGTGCAGTGGTGGCGAACCTTTGGCACTCCAGATGCTATGGACTACAATTCCCATCATCCCCTGCCAGCATGGCCAATTGGCAGGGGCTGATGGGAATTGTAGTCCATAACATCTGGAGTGGCAAAGGTTCGCCACCACGGCTATAGTGTCTACCCTCCAAAGCAGCCATTTTATCCAGGGGAGCTGATCTCTATCATCTGGAGATCACTTATAATAAAGGGAGATCTCCAGCCACCACCTGGAAGTTGGCAACCCAGTGAGGGACAACTATAATGGATTGAACTGTGGTGCCAGATCCAGTTTGGGAAATACCTAGAGTGTATGGAGGTGGAGCCTAAGGAAGAAGGTTGGGGAGGGAAGTGTGGGATTTTACAGCATTGCATGCAGCAGCAGGGAATTCTGGGAAAGCTCAACAAACATTCTAAAACCCCTCCGATCGTTGGGGGGGAATCTGCTGGAGGTCCCTGGCCCTAGACAGGTCCAGCTGGCTACTACTAGGGCCAGTGCTTCCTTGGCCCTGGCCCCCACCTGGTGGAATGAGCTCCCATCCGAGATCAGGGCCCTTCAGGATATTGGGGAGTTCCACATGGCCTGTAAGACTGAGCTCTTCTGCCAGGCTTTTAGATCTTGCCAGCCAGCCTGACTGGAACATTGTGATCTCCCATGGGTGTCTTTTAAGGGTTTTATCGCCATCTATTTATCTTGTTGCTTTTATTGTTGTAAGTTTTAACTAGGCTGAATGTTTACGTTGTTTTATTGTACTGTTTTATCTGATTTATGCTGTTCACCGCCCTGAGCCCTATTGGGAAGGGTGGGATATAAATTTAAAGACAAAGAAAGAAAGAAAGAAAGAAAGAAAGAAAGAAAGAAAGAAAGAAAGAAAGAAAGAAAGAAAGAAAGAAAGAAAGAAAGAAAGAAAGAAAGAAAGAAAGAAAGAAAGAAAGAAAGAAAGAAAGAAAGAAAGAAAGAAAGTGATAGTTGGAAACAGTTTGCACTCTGCCGAGGAAAGATGTTGTTAAGTGTTCTGTTAACCAAAACTGTGTCAAAGTCTCTGACTGAAAGTTAAATATTGTAAACGATACTTGTTATGGTAACCAAATTGTAACCAAATGATGGACTGTGAATGTATCGATGTATAAGTGTTACTTTGTTATATGTATATAGTCTCTCTCAGTATAAGTAAAGGTCTTTTGTTTATGACTTCTGAGGAAAAAAGGCTGGTCTTTACCAAGATAACTGTTCTTACCATAAAGTGGCGCACAAAGCTACATTCTGCTCGTTACTCTGCAAACAGGACTATATAAAAATATAACTGTTGACCTCCAGGAAGGACCATCGATGGGGTTTTAATACCATCGAGTTCACCTCCCCAAGTGGTCGTTTTTTTTTCCGGTGATCCCTGAAGAGCAGTTGTAATACTGACAGATCTCCAGTGACCACCTGGACATTGGCCTCATTATCTATTTTATTTTTTAATTTAAAAATTACGCATGTTCCTTTATTGATGCATTTGCAAGCCATACCTCCATAGAGATCTCCACTCCTCTAGTTTTGGCTTCCTCTCCCGCCGCCCCTTTCGGAAGCACAACCGCCGCCCCCCCTCAAATTGGCTCCTTCTCAATTTTATTTGGCTCATACCCCCCCCCCAAAAAAAAACTGCAAAGTGCTCTTTTCTGAAATACTTTTCCTGGTGGATGTGTGTCAGAAAGGGAACGGACGAGAGAAGGAAGAAAAGGGACTGTCAGATTGATTAAGTGAGGGCTCATTAGAGAGAGTTCATCTGCATATGCATTGCCGAGTGGTGTCTGATCTTGGCGAAGGCCTGAAAAGACAAAATGAACTGAAACTGTCCAAGTTACAGGCCTCTTCCTCTCCACCTTCCCTTGCCCGGCGCTCCTTATAAATACGCATTAGGGTGGCCGGACCTAGCTCCACTTCAGTGAAGTACCTGTCACCATTTTAATGATAAATCTTGCATTTCAGGGGTTGCGGCCCCAGCGTGATAAAACAAAAAAATCTTTATGTGGCAGTCCTTGACATACAAGACCGTCCATTCAGTTGGCGAGCGATTTGAGAGGGGGGGGGAGGAAATAATTCTCATGTCCTTACAAATTCAAAACAAGCGTGTTTTTTAATATATATATTCCGTTGCTCTTTCACCTCTAAAGCTCTCCTAAGTCAGAACCACCCTCGGACCACCAAAAATCGTGATCGAAACAGGAATGTTGTGAGAAGGGGAAAAAATATCAACCTTTATACGTCTCTCAAGCGATGCTCAAATGTGGCTATTGTGACTCTGTCTTTTTTTTTAAAAAAAAATCAGTGTTTCCAGGAAGGAGAAAATTGCAGCCTGGGATATGCAGACATCAGATTCTTTGAATTTCAGAACATCTTTCAAGGATAAATGATGAAACGTCAGTGTCTCTCGTTGACTCGTTGACTCGTTGACTCTGCATTATCCTGATTTGCAAATCTGTTTTTATTCGGGTTGTTTCTTACCACTCTGTTCGGCTCTTGGCTGTTTCTTTCCGCTGCTCAGGGCCTCTTACATCCAAGCAAACCTCCTTGTGCCAAAGGAAATGGTTGTGATTAGCTGAGCAGAGAATGTCATACAACGGAAGGACAACGGGAATATTTATTCACTGAATTGTATTCGTTTATTGAGCTTATTTATAGCCTTGCCTTTCTCGCTGAGACTCAAGGTGGATTACAGAGTACAGAAAGAGGACATAAAATAATCGGACATTACAGGATATTATATGGAGGGGCCGCAGCTCTGTTGCCGAGCATCGGCTTTGCATGCAGATGGTTCCGAGTTCAATCCCAAGCATATCCCATTGAAAGGACAATGTGATGTGAAAAACCTCAAGGCCCTGGTGAGGCGCTGCCAGAAGTGACGAAGGGAGGGGGAACTGCATTCGGAGCAAGAGCTGCCCGCGTGCCTCCTCCGGCCCCCACTCTGCCCTGCCCACAAAATGCCCCGACATGCCACACCCTGCCCCCGAAATGCCTTTGGCCCCACCCCTGACTCATTACGACAATGGTGGCGTCTGGGACAAGCCGCCCCGGATGTCGCCATTGTCACTATGAGTCTGGCTGCCAGTCTAGCCCCTTCTGCACATGCAGAATAATGTACTTTTAATCCACTTTCAGCGCACTTTGCAGCTGGATTTGACTGTGCGGAATTTCAAAATCCACTTGCAAACTATTGTGAAAGTGGATTGAAAGCGCCTTATTCTGCATGTGCAGAAGGGGCCAATCCTGCCCTTGATGGCCCAAAGGTCTGGTATAGTATAAGACAGCTTCATATTTTCCAGATGGCCAGAGGAGGTGCTCAGGCTCAGCGGCAGAGTATCGGTTTGGCATGCAGAGGATCCCAGGTTCCACTCATGGCTTCTCCAGTAGTTCAAAGCATCAGGTAGTATCATAGAATTTATCCTCCAACACAGCCATTTTTGTCCAGGGGGACCGATCTGGTTGTCTGGAGATCAATTGCAATAGCGGGAGATCTCCATGTGCTTCTCGGTAGATCTCTCGGTAGATCTGGCAACATGAGAAACTAGTGCTTTCGCAGGAATGTAGTAGGAAGGTGGCACAATTAAATATCTTTTTCTAAAAGTGGAACGCTCCTTCTAGAACGGACAATTGGCTCAGTCTAAAGAAACGTTGTTTGGTGTCCTCTGTGGTACAGGCTGTTCCCTGCATGTTACCTCCTGATTTCCATTGTGGCTGGGGACATGGGGATTGGGGCAGTGGCGTATCTGCCTAGGGACAAGGGGTACCCCTTGTCCCCGGGCGCCACTCTTCTGGTCACATGGGGGCGCAAAATCGGCCCCCCACGTGACCAGGATTCCTGCTGTCTCGTTATTTTTACGTGCCTCGACCCCATCTGAGCGCCCTCAACCCCACCCTGGACTCCCACCTCTCTTCAGAAGAGACTGTAGGCTGCTGGCTGGGAACCCAGCCAGCAGGGGGAGTCTGGGGGGGAGGTGGGCACCCTAGACCTTGCCCATGTCCATGGTGACATGGGCAGGGTTGAGGGCAGTGGGAGTGGAGCCTGGGGGCATCAGGGGTGGAGCTAGGGTGGTGGCAGCAGAGCCTGGGGGCATCCTGGAGACAATTTGTCTCCGGGCACCATTTGCCCCTGGTACGCTTCTGGATTGGGGTAGGGGTGTTAGTGAAATTGCAGCAGGTGTGATGGTGGGGGACTCATTCGGCTCACTTCCTGTCTTCTCCCCCTCCCCAGTTTTAAGAATTGCTGTGACTCCCGGCGATGGGGTTTTCCACTAGAACACTGGAGGCAACATGGTAGTGCGGAGGTCAGTTGACTTTTTCTTCTACTCCTTTAAGGCGCTTTCAACTGCCCCCCTGCCTCCCAGAAATTGCTGCCATCCTGCATCCTTATATGGAAAGACTAAGCGCCTTACCTGAGAATGGTGGTGGAAAAGTGCCGTAAGTCTCAGCCAGTTTATGGAGACCCTGTAAGGTTTTCAAGGCGACAGATGTTCAGAGGTGGTTTGCCATTTCCTGTAGGCAATGGCAAACCACCTCTGAACATCTCTTGCCTTGAAAACCTTACAGGGTCTCCATAAATTGGCTGCAGCAACATAGACAAGCAATGGCAAACCACCTCTGAACATCTCTTGCCTTGAAAACCTTACAGGGTCTCCATAAATTGGCTGCAGCAACATAGACAGGCAATGGCAAACCACTTCTGAACATCTTTTGCCTTGAAAACCTTACAGGGTCTCCATAAATTGGCTGCAGCAACATAGACAGGCAATGGCAAACCACCTCCGAACATCTCTTGCCTTGAAAACCTTACAGGGTCTCCATAAATTGGCTGCAGCAGCATAGACAGGCAATGGCAAACCACCTCTGAACATCTCTTGCCTTGAAAACCTTACAGGGTCTCCATAAATTGGCTGCAGCAACATAGACAGGCAATGGCAAACCACCTCTGAACATCTCTTGCCTTGAAAACCTTACAGGGTCTCCATAAATTGGCTGTAGCAACCTTGGACTTCCTTGGAGGTTTCCCATCCATGTGCTGGCCAGGGCTGACCATTCAAGCTCTGAAGCATCCAGATCAGGGTTATTTCTGGTTCATTCTCCACAACGCAAACAAAACATTTTCAGGTCACAAAATAAAATGTTTTGGGGGTGGAATTCCATACAGTCCCTGCCCCAAAACATTATTTCCCCCTGAAAACATATTTCGAAAATGCTAAAATCAGGAGAGAGAAGGAAATGTTTTAGTCCCCTTGATCTTTTAGGAACTGTTACTTTCCTTTTTTCCCCTACAGCTCAAGCCCGCCATTTTCTGCTACTGCAGGATTCTCTGTGGTGGCCGCCATTTGCAGAAGGTTCCCACAGATGTTTCCCCCATCTGCCCACAATTTCCGTGTAAAAAGTACATGAATAAAGTTTGTTTGTTTGTTTGTTTGTTTGTTTATCTTATATACCGCCCTATCCCTGAAGGGCTCTGGGCGGTGCACAACAAAGTCAAATCCCAATACAGCTAAACACAAACAAGATTAAACAATTAAATGTCCATACAAATAAATTACCAATCCCTTTTTAAAAACAGTGGTTAAAATCAAATTCAAATGTCAAATTTCAGAAATTCAAAGGCACCCCGCAAGCCCACTGTTAAAAAAACCCTCCCCCGCGGGAAGACTGCTAGCTCCGTCAATAAGGTGTAAAATATAGGCAGAGATGAGAACAGAAAGGGGGCACCATTCAACTGCTGGTTACTCCAAAGGCCCGGTGGAACAACTCAGTCTTACAGGCCCTGCGGAATTCACCAAGGTCCCGCAGGGCCCGGACAGCTGGAGGAAGAGTGTTCCACCAGGCCGGGGCCAGGGCTGTAAAAGCCCTGGTCCACGAGGAGGCCAGCCGTATCATCGAGGGGCCAGGGACTACCAGTAAATTGGCCTCTGCTAAACGCAGAGGCCGAGTAGGGACGTATGGGGTAATGCGGTCCCGAAAGTACGAAGGTACGAAGGTTGGTTTCACTGCCAATTCAATGCAGACTCAGGGAGCAGGGGATGTTCAGTTTGGTGAAGAGAAGGCTAAGGGGGGGACATGATAACCATGTTTAGATATTTGAAGGGATGTCATGTTGGTGAGGGAGCAAGCTTGTCTTCTGCTGCTCCAGAGACTAGGACCAGGAGTCATGGGTTCCCTTCAAATATCTAAACATGGTTATCATGTCCCCCCCCTTAGTCTCTCCTCTTAGGGCATGGATTCCAGACCTTCAACCATTTTGGCTGCCCTCCTCTGGAGAAAATGGCTACTTTGGAAAGTGGACTCTATGGTATTGTACCCCATCGAAGTCTCTCCTCCAAAACGTGCCTTCCTCTTGTTCCAACCCCAAAAGCTCCAGGCATTTCCCAACCCAGAACTGGCAACCTTATCTCCAGACTGTAGAGATTGGGGCTTTTCCCACTCACCTTCTGCTGCGTGCCGCTCTCGTGCCCCCTCAGCGTGCGTCATTCCTGGCATGCTCTCTGGGTTCCCCACGACCCTGCGCTCAGAGCGGGGTCATCAAAGGTGCCGTTTCTTCAGCGCCAGGAATGACGCGCACTGAGGTGGTGCAAGAGCGGCAGCGTCGAGGCGGCTGCGTGGTTGCCGCCCTTGCAAGTGGGGAGCGGCGCTGGACCCCATGCTACTTTCCCGGAGTAGAGTGCAGCAGAAGTTAAGTGGGGAAAGCCCCATTGGTTCCCCTGGAGAAAAGTCCCCAAGAGTCAGGGGAGGATTCTAGGGCGTTACATCCTGGAGGTCCCTCCTATCCCCAAATTCGGCCGTCCCCTGGTTAAGCCAACAAATATCTAGGGACTAGGTATCACAGAAACACACCTTAACATGGCACGCCTCTGAAAAAAAGGAGCCATAGATGTAGGTGAAACATTAGCAGCAAAAAGGAGGTCACATGGACCGTTTCCGCAAGGTCTAAATATCCTGGGTTGAGCAAGAGAAATACCCCGTTCCGAACAAGAATTTCTCACGGTTCCTGGTCTTCAACCGGGTTTGCCCCACGCTATTTCCTTCCTCCCGGGGTATTCAAATTGGCAATTTCCCCCCAAACTCCCGGGCTGAGCCTGCTACCGTGCAAACACCGCGGGAACAGAACTGATTTATTTTTTCCCGCCCAGCCGCCTGATCTCCCCGCCTGATGTTCATTCAAGCTGCCACTCAAAAACAACAGCCAATCAACCTTAGGAGGACCATTGCAAATAGTTTCAATATTGAAATATGTGAAATAGCAGAGTTCAAAAAGGAGAAAAATTAAACCTCTTTAGGCAATCAAGGAAGTCACAATTGAATGTATGTTATGTTAGGGCGAGGGTATTATATGTGATGTTATCATTAGTTTGTCTTGTATGTATATTCATTTGTATGTCACTATGTTAGAGTGCGAGACGTTACGCACTAGTTCATGTATATTGTATGTTGTCTTTTATTTTAAGTTAAACTGAATAAAAATGTAAATTGAAAAAAACAACAACAGCCAATCAGAGCGCAGGACACAAGGCATGGTCATAAACGCTTGCAATGTAAATACAGAAGTCCCGAAAGAAATTGGAGTATTTCCTCCCAGTCTTCACTGGAATCCTCCACAAAACAGGCATAAGAACATAAGAACATAAGAACAAGCCAGATGGATTAGACCAGAGTCCATCTAGTCCAGCTCTCTGCTACTCGCAGTGGCCCAACAGGTGCTTTTGGGAGCTCACATGCAGGATGTGAAAGCAATGGCCTTCTGCGGCTGCTGCTGCTCCCGAGCACCGGGTCTGCTAAGGCATTTGCAATCTGAGATCAAGGAGGATCAAGATTGGTAGCCATAAATCAACTTCTCCTCCATAAATCTGTCCAAGCCCCTTTTAAAGCTATCCAGGTTAGTGGCCCTCACCACCTCCTGTGGCAGCATACTCCAAACACCAATTATGCATTGCGTGAAGAAGTGTTTCCTTTTATCAGTCCTAATTCTTCCCCCCAGCATTTTCAATGGATGCCCCCTGGTTCTAGTATTGTGAGAAAGAGAGAAAAATTTCTCTGTGTTAACATTTTCTACCCCATGCAGAATTTTATAGACTTCGATCATATCCCCCCTCAGGCGTCTCCTCTCCAAACTAAAGAGTCCCAAACGCTGCAGCCTCTCCTCATAAGGAAGGTGCTCCAATCCCTCAATCATCCTCGTTGCCCTTCTCTGCACTTTTTCTATCTCTTCAATATCCTTTTTGAGATGTGGCGACCAGAACTGAACACAGTACTCCAAGGCAGCCACGCGAAGGACGAAACCAGGATTAAACAGACCAGGATTGTAAAAAAACGGTTGTAACAAGGTATGATAGTGCTGGCCACAGTCCAGAAAACCCAAAACACCCCAAACACCCAATTGTTTCTAGCCATGAGAGCCTTTGAAAATCTCTGGGAACTTCCAAAACAAGAGAGGGCTACCTGACCTGGTAGAGGCCATACATCAACATAGTTCTGACCCTTTTTGCCCTCTCCCAGCCAGCGTCCCCGTTTTTCAGAGAAAGGGTTTATCCAAACGGCAGGCCCCGAACGATGGGATCCCTTTGACTTTAATCCCAGAAAGTCAGATGCTTCACCATTAAGGAGACAACGCTGAGGAACGGCATCTCTAATGCAAATGCAACTTAGCTCGCAAAGGGCGCTTTTTTCCCTAAATAAAAGGAAAATACGAACATACGAACTTGACATTTATCACCAACTTCAATAGAGAAGTGCCTCCGGTCGGGAAGCCAGTGGCTTGCCTGCCTGCCTGCCTCCGAAATCACAAAGCAGCGCCAAACACGGATTTATTGTCGGGCGCGTGTTTGGGAAATGCGTAAATTACTATATTACAATAAAGCTGTTTTTATCCCAGGGTAGGAGGCGGCTGTTGTGGGGTTCACTCCCCACGGTACGTTTACAGTCACAATATTATATATTTTGGCAGATTTCAGTAATCACAAATTTAAGACTTAAAGACTTAGCATCCCTGCCCCCCCTGCCCCCGAATACAAGGTGAACCAGAGTTGGTTGGATTCCAACACTTTTGAAAAAAATAATGATATTTATTAAAGCTTTTGTGAAAGGCAACATTGTTGGGGCAACATCGGCGATTCCATTGAGAGATGCGGAGTGCTGAACGGGGCCTCGATATTTTATTTAGGCCTCCTTCCCCCTCATAAAACAGGCAATGCTGTTTATCAGCGAGGATATGATTGGGACAACGTGGTGATATATTTTAGATTTTTGTTTCGGGAAAAGGCGAGGGGAAAAAACATGGAATGACATACAGAGGTGTTGGGGCGGGGGGAGCAGACGTAATGAGCCGCACAGTCTGGAAATTGCGCTTCGCGGCAAAGAAATAAGTCCAGGAGGGAAGAAAAGAACAGCGAGGGATATAATGTTAGGCAAATACTCTTTTAGCAGGGCCCAAGCTAGAGGGGGAAAAATGCTCTCTTGCGCTTAGTCTGCGCCGTCGCTGGCTAGCGGCGAGCTGAGTCAGAAGTGTGCCTTTTAAACTAATTCCTTATGCCGCAGATTGGCGTCGCCCTCATTAATATGCCAGAACGGTCAAATAAGAGATTAATAACAAAGTCACCTGCCAGAGCGCCCAGGGACCTGTTGATTGTGCATAAGCCATGCCAAATAAGACACCGGCCGGCGGAGCAAAACTGAGAAGAAAGGTAACAAGTGTCCCTGTAATTTATGCCTGCTTTCAACCAGGGCATAAAGCTCTTTTGATGAACGTGTGTTCGAGTCCCGCTGTGAACCGTAGGCGTGTGCTTTTCCGCTGATTTATTAATTTTAGTTCCAATCAAAGCGTGTCACCTGGCGACACAAAAATGCAGACTTTGCCTTCGACGCTGCAGTGGCGGAGGGAAAGGGAAGGGGAGAACGAGAGAGATTTAATGCCCCCAAATTCTGTCAGCAATTTTTTTTTGGCAGGGTCGCGGGGGGAAGGAGGAAATAAGAATATTAATGCTAATAACGTGGAAACACGCGATGACCGCCGCTCCGAAAGAGACGGCGAAATAATCCCAGCGATGGAACGAGGGCTGGAGGGGAGGGGAGGGGGGAAGGCCAAAATACTCTCTGAATGAAATTAAATTAGACATTTTTGTCATACTTTTGAAAGTCCCGAGGGAATAAAGCGAGGAGGGGTCCCGCCCCCTCCAAAAGCCGCCCCCTGTCATTGGCGAAGGCCCGTATTCTCCCACAATGCGCTGTGTGAACGAGTTCCCCGGAGCCAAATGTGCAAGAAATTCTCAATTAGTTGTCATTATTTAGTGAACACTATGGGGTACTCAGCCCGTCTATAGAATTATGGCCGGCAAGACAGCCTCTTCACCGGCTTATTAGTATTCTCCCAGGCCCGGTGGACAGCTGATAGCAGACTGTTGCCTCCAGAAACTGTTGGTGGGACCCCTTGCCCTCGCTGGGCTTTGTCCTCCCCTGGGCCCCCCTCCCATTGCAAGCAGCAGGAAGTTCAGCCTCGTCTTCAAAGCATCCTGGGATACCTTCATTCCATTCACAGTTTGCAGGAACTGGCCGGCTCCCACCCTCTTTGTTTCTGGCTGCCCAAATCCCCCTGGTCTGTTTCGAAAGGAGACTGCGACACATGCTCATTTCTCTTTAGCTTTTTTTTTTTTAAAAAAAGAAGGGGATGCCTTTGTAGAGTTGCCAATCTCCAGGTGGTGGCTGGAGGTGGCTCGCTATTGCAACTGATCTCTGGGTGGCAGGGGTCATTCCGCGTGGAGAAAATGGAGGATTTGGAAGGTGGGCTCTATGGCATTCCGCCCTGTTGGCATGCAGAAGGTCCCAGGTTCAATCCCTGCCATCTTCAGCTAAAAGGATCGGGTAGTAGATGATGCGAAAGACTTCTTGAAGAGCTGCTGCTATGCAGGGGCAGGGAATGGCAAATCACCTCTGAACGTCTCTTGCTTTGAAGACTCTGTGAGGTCTCCATGGGTCAGCTGTGACTTAACTTGGATGGGAGACCTCCAAGGAAGTCCAGGGTTGCTACGCAGAATGGCAAACCACCTCTGAACGTCTCTTGCTTTGAAGACTCTATCAGGTCTCCATGGGTCAACTGTGACTTAACTTGGATGAGAGACCTCCAAGGAAGTCCAGGGTTGCTATGCAGAGGCTGGGAATGGCAAACCACCTCTGAACGTCTCTTGCTTTGAAGACTCTATGAGGTCTCCATGGATCGGCTGTGACTTAACTTGGATGGGAGACCTCCAAGGAAGTCCAGGGTTGCTACGCAGAGGCAGGGGATGGCAAACCACCTCTGAACGCCTCTTGCTTTGAAGACTCTATGAGGTCTCCTTGGGTCGGCTGTGACTTAACTTGGATTGGAGACCTCCAAGGAAGTCCAGGGTTGCTACGCAGAGGCAGGGAATGACAAACTACCTCTGAACGTCTCTTGCTTTGAAGACTCTATGAGGTCTCCATGCGTCGGCTGTGACTTAACTTGGATGGGAGACCTTCAACTAAGGCCAGGGTTGCTACGCAGAGGCATGGAATGGCAAACCACCTCTGAACGTCTCTTGCTTTGAAGACTCTATGAGATCTCCTTGGGTCGGCTGTGACTTAACTTGCCCATCACCCAATAAAGATGTGGATTCTTACTTTTGACCCTGAATTGTAAGTCAATTTTCAAAACAATGTGACGTAGTGGTTAAGAACAGTGGATTCTAATCTGGTTTGTGTCGCTACTCCTTCACATGAGCAGCAAACTCTAATCTGGTGAGCCTGGTTTGGTTCCCCACTCCTCCTTATGAAGCCAGCTGGGTGACTTTGGCCCAGTCCCAGTCCTCTCAGAACTCTCTCAGCCCCACCTACCTCGCAAGGTATCTGTTTTGGGAAAGGGGAGGCCATTAGAAGCCACTTTGGGACTCCTTATAGGTAGAAAAAGTATGGTATAAAAACCACAACTTCTTTTTCTTCTTCTTGGGTTGTATACAACGAGAGCTTTTGGCCAATAAAGAACTAGGCACAAATCTAACCAACAGTAACATAAAGGGAAGGATAATTCAGTGTTTCTTTTCCTGAGCAGGCAGGGGCGTATCTGCCTGGGGACAGCGGGTAACCCATGTCCCCAGGTGCAACTAATCTGGTCATATGGGGGGCGCAATATCGGGGTCCACGGGGGGAGGCTCCATGACCCACGGGGGGGTGCCTGAAGGAGGTTTTGTCCCTCAGCACCATTCCCCCCCCCATACGCCTCTGTGAGCAGGAATTGAGATCCAGTCTTTGCGCATGACATGGGCAAGCATATGTCAATCTCAGCGGGACTGGCGTTTCACCTCCATGTGTATACAAGGACAGAGCTGTCAGAACATGTGTTTAGATGAGCAAAATCTAAATGACAGCTGGACCCTCCTTCTAGCAGCACTTTGTCAGTAGATAGCAACAAATAGAACTGCACTGGTGACTGTGTGTTTGTCAGTTCTTGTCTACATTGCGTCCTGCAAGGTGGTCTACTCTGAGTAAATCCGCTGCTTCAACAAGAGCTCTCCATACGCAGAGAGTGCACACACCCTAAGAGCAGAGGTGGGATCCAACCAGTTCTCACCACTTCTCTAGAAGCGGTTACTCATTTTTTCTGAGTGCCGAGAAGGGGTTACTAAAGCAACTTCCCTGCCCAGTAGGGACTGGAGGTGCGTGTGTGCGGCGGCGGCGCTGTTTGAATCCCACCACCATCGGAACCTGTTATTAAAAGTTTTGGATCCCACCACTGCCTAAGAGGTTAGAGAGGGCCGCAGGTACACACACACACGGTACACCAGAAACAGTTTGGACAAACATGCTGCTTCCTGTAGGGTCAATGCTCCTTGGTGAGGCAGCGTGGTGTAGTGGTTAAGAGCAGCGGACTCAAATCAGGAGAACCATCTTTGTGTCCCCGCTCCGACACATGAAGCCTGCTGTGGGACCTGGGGCTGCTTACAATTCCCGCCGAACCCTCTCCAGTCCCACTGACCTCACAAGGTGTCTGTTGTGGGTAGAGGAAAGGAAAATGAGTTTGTAAGCCCCTTCGTGTCCCCTTACAGTTGAGCAAAGCGGGATATAAATCCAAACTCTTCTTCTTGCAAGATGAAGAGGGAAGAGCCTTTCAACAGGCGAATGAATAAGAACGCCAACGCTACCCTCACCCATATTGGCACTGCTTTACATGGGGAGTAAGATTGGATCTTTAACAGACGTCTCTCTCACACACGCACGCACGCACGCACACAGACACACGCACACTCACAAACAATCTTGTCTGTTGCAAGCGCTCGGAAGGTCTTTTCCAAGCAAGAGGGTATTTGCCGCTGTAGGGAAGACTGGCGCGTTGACTAAATTCACAAGTCGTCTTATCAACTAGTGTAAGCCTGGAAGTCTAATTAATTTAGTCCTGATCAATACGCTTGAATGAGGCATTGATTTCTGGCGGGGGTGGGGGGGAGGTTTAATTCTCCGCCTCTCTCAAGGAACGGAATTACATCCTCTCGGTTTGCCCTTCCCTCTTCTTTCAAACAGAAGAATGTCAGCGCCGTGTTTGGCCTCTTGTCTTTTTTTACTGCTTTTGTCATGGGGAGGGGGAGAAATTTAGATTATTGTGTATGTAATAGTGGTAGATCTCAGCCCTCCCACCACCACCACCACCGCTGTAGAAATGGTCGGCCTCGCACAACTTTGGGGTTGTGTCAGAAGGTCTGCGAAAACATTTTCCAAGACTAGCGTTTGTCTCCGAATCACTGTGGTTCAGTCCCAGTCCAAACAACCCGGAGAATCTGGGGACAGAATTAACCAATGGTGGGGGGCTCAGTATCTTTATTTCTTCTTTGAGGTCGTATCCATACGAAGATACATACTGTGCTAATGTTGACCTATAGCAGGGATGGCGAACCTTTTCGAGACCGAGTGGCCAAATTGCAACCCCAAAACCCACTTATTTATCGCAAAGTGCCAATACGGCAATTTAACCTGAATGCTTAGGTTTTAGTTTAGAAAAAAACGGTTGGCTCCGAGGCGTGCGTTACTCGGGAGTAAGCTTGGTGGTAGTTGGTGGCTTTGCTTTGAAGCAACTGTGCAACTCTTCCAACGGGTGAATCATGACCCTAGGAGGGTTTACTCAGAAGCAAGCCCCATTGCCAGCAACCAAGCTTACTCCCAGGTAAAGGATCGTGCTTTAGTTCTTCCCATGAAAATCAGTGGGGTTTAACAGCGCTTAACAGGGTTACCTACACTGCCTCCCCAAAACTATGTCTTAGGTTTAATGCTAATAATTGAGCCCAGCGGCCCAGGCCAGCCTAGATGGGGGGGGCACTCTGTGCGTGCCCACAGAGAGGGGTCTGAGTGCCACCTCTGGCACCCGTGCCATAGGTTCGCCACCACTGTCCTATAGTGCATATGACAACTGCAGCAAAGACTTTATATGCACAAAAATGGCGAGACCAGATTCTGAAAGTTACGGAATATTCAGAATATTCAGTTTGAAAACCTGTTCAAAATTGTTTGAAAATCTATTCAAATGCAGAAGTAATGGCAAGGTTTGAAATCTAAAGAAAAAAGTAGATTGTACACACTAGAATGCGCTGAAGAAATAACTATTGATCAGTTGAAAGTCTTCGACAATACCATTAAAACAAAAGAAAAAAATATTGAACTAATGTTTTAATGGTATTGTCAAAGACTTTCACAGCTGGATTCAACCAGCTGTGGTGGGTTTTCCGGGCTGTGTGGCCGTGGCCTGGTAGATCTTGTTCCTAACGTTTCGCCTGCATCTGTAGTCTGTTTCCTTGGAGAAAAGGCATACTTTGGAGGGTGGACTCCATGACCTTGAACTCCACTGAGGTCCCTCCCTGTCCTTCCTGGGCTTCATTCCCCAATCGCCAGGATTTTCCCAATCTAGATCTGGCAACTGTCCCCCCCATTCACCACCAGTGGCTTGCAGGAGACCCAGCAAGACTACCTCAGTGATCTCCAAGTCAAGCACATGTTTCTTTGGGATGTCCTGTTGTACACATTTGGGAGTACTTACATAGACTTAGTTCTGCCTGTGGAGGAAGAAGAAGAAGAAGAAGAGTTTGGATTTATATCCCCCCTTTCTCTCCTGCAGGAGACTCAAAGGGGCTTGCAATCTCCTTGCCCTTTACCCCTTACAACAAACACCCTGTGAGGTGGGTGGGGCTGAGAGAGCTCCGAGAAGCTGTGACTCGCCCAAGGTCACCCAGCTGGCGTGTGTGGGAGTGCACAGGCTAATCTGAATTCCCCAGATAAGCCTCCACAGCTCAGGCGGCAGAGCTGGGAATCAAACCCGGTTCCTCCAGATTAGATACACGAGCTCTTAACCTCCTGCGCCACTGGAGGAGGAGGAGGAGGAGGAGTTTGGATTTATATCCCACCTTTCTCTCCATGGCTTACAAGCTCCTTTCCCTTCCTCTCCCCACAACAGATACCTTGGGGCTGAGAGTTCAGAGAGAACTGTGACTGGCCCAAGGTCACCCAGCAGGAATGTAGGAGTGCAGAAACACACCTGGTTCACCAGATAAGCCTCTGCCACTCACATTGTGTGGAATCAAACCCAGTTCTCCAGATTAGAATCCACCTGCTCTTAACTACTACACCATGCTGGTAACTGGGCACATCGGGCAACAAGCATTCTCCAACGATTTTGGTCGGCTGTGACGAGTTTAACTTTGTCCGCTGAGATGCGAGCCTTGTTAAGGTTTCCTTTGAAGGTCTGGCACCATGTCTTCCGTGGTCTACCTCGCTTTCCTCCAGATGGCACCCACCGCATCGTGGTCTTCGTGTGACGGTGACCTGGTAGACGCAGGATGTGCCCAGCAAGATGCAATCGTCGCTCTGTCACAATGTCCTGCAGCCTCCCTATACCACTTCTGGGCAGAACACATTTGGGAGTGGAGGGTTAAAATTAAAATCTGGTCAACGTGTTACCCAAGTGCACTTCATATGATTAGATGCTGCTGTCCATTTTCCCGCCAGGGCAAAAAAGTCCTGTCCCGACATGCTTCTTCTTTGCAGCACCCCAAGAGAAGGAGCACATTGGGGCAAGATTCCTTGTCTTGACATACTTCCTCTTGCCTGCGTGTGCTTCTCACTTTCCCCAGGGAAAGCAAGAGCCCAATCGGAGCGACTTTTTGTGCCAGGGAGGGGTGAGGCCGGGGAACAGCCTGCAGTTGGAAATGGGCTCTAAAATGCCTTCCATGACTTTTTTAGAGGATCTCTTCCTCTTCATAGTTGTGGGTTTCCTGAGCTGTGTGGCCACGGCCTGGCAGTTTTTGCTCCTGACGTTTTGCCGGCACCTGTGGCTGGCATCTTCATAGTAAGATGTGCTTCTCTCCACAGCACATCTGACAGTCTTTCTGGCCTAGGAATCTTTCTAACAGAACATAAGAGCATAAGAACATAAGAACATAAGAACTAGCCTGCTGGATCAGACCAGACTCCATCTAGTCCAGCATTCTGCCACTCGCAGTGGCCCACCAGGTGCCTTTGGGAGCTCACGTGCAGGAGGTGAAAGCAATGGCCTTCTGCTGCTGCTGCTGCTCCTGAGCACCTGGACTGTTAAGGCATTTGCAACCTCAGATCAAGGAGGATCAAGATTGGTAGCCATAGATCGACTTCATAAATCTGTCCAAGCCCCTTTTAAAGCTATCCAGGTTAGTGGCCATCACCACCTCCTGTGGCAGCATATTCCAAACACCAATCACACATTGCGTGAAGAAGTGTTTCCTTTTATTAGTCCTAATTCTTCCCCCCAGCATTTTCAATGTATGCCCCCTGGTTCTAGTATGGTGAGAAAGAGAGAAAAATTTCTCTCGGTCAACATTTTCTACCCCATGCATAATTTTATAGACTTCAATCATATCCCCCCTCAGACGTCTCCTCTCCAAACTAAAGAGTCCCAAACGCTGCAGCCTCTCCTCATAGGGAAGGTGCTCCAGTCCCTCAATCATCCTTCTTGCCCTTCTCTGCACTTTTTCTATCTCCTCAATATCCTTTTTGAGATGCGGCGACCAGAACTGGACTCAGTCCTCCAAGTGCGGTCGCACCACGGCTTTATATAAGGGCATGACAATCTTTGCAGTTTTATTATCAACTCCTTTCCTAATTATCCCCAGCACAGAGTTTGCCTTTTTCACAGCTGCCATGCATTGACATTCCCATGGAACTATCAACAGAGCAACCATCACATCCAGAGACATTAGAAACAGGAGAAAAATTCTGAATGTACAGGCTGGAAACCATAATGTCGCAGAGCGGAGCGCAATACAGACATTTGGCATAATCGCCCAGTTTTTCTCATGTCCCCTCTGAGGGTTCTCCCTTTGCCGTTCCAAAACCTTTTAAAACTACCTGCTCAAGGAGGGAGAAACTGAAGCTTCGAACGAAGGACTTTGAAGCCTCATGGACTTGTTTACATATATTGCCATTGGCTCATTTGCATATATTCTAATTCAGCGCGTGACTGTACCCTTTCTGGGTCATCGGCCTGCTTGGCGGCAGGCACCTTCACAACTGTGAGAGAGGCAGGTTTCCGGCCACAAAGTTCATCCGAGGATAATGCGCCTTCAATCCACTTTCAGTGCACTTTGCAGCTCGATTTCACTGTGCGGAATAGCAAAATCCACTTGCAAACAGTTGTGAAAGAGGATCCCGTGAAGATGCCAGCCACAGATGCAGGCGAAACATCAGGAGAGAATGCTGCTAGAACACGGCCATACAGCCCGGAAACCACACAGCACCCCAGTGATTCCGGCCATGAAAGCCTTCGACAATATATTCAGAAGTGGTTTGCTATGGCTTGCCTCTGCTTAACAACCCTGGGCTTCCAACCAAACGCCGACCAGGCCAACCCTGCTTGGTCTCTGAGATCTGTGGAGATCTGCCTAGTCTTGGTGTCAGGGTCCGTTCCCCCGCTGTGTCTGTCAGTGAGGATGGTGGCCTGAGTGTTCAACACACCTTGCCTCATGCCTCCTTTGTGGACAGTCCGTGACACTTGACCCTCCAGGTCATGACAAAGAAGAGGGAGCCCTCAAGTCACAGCTGACTCATATGCTGAGTCAGTTGATAATAAAACTGCAAGGATTGTCATGCCCTTATATAAAGCCGTGGTGCGACCGCACTTGGAGTCCTGTGTTCAGTTCTGGTCGCCGCATCTCAAAAAGGATATTGAAGAGATAGAAAAGTGCAGAGAAGGGCAACGAGGATGATTGAGGGACTGGAGCACCTTCCTTATGAGGAGAGGCTGCAGCGTTTGGGACTCTTTAGTTTAGAGAGGAGACGTCTGAGGGGGGATATGATTGAAGTCTATAAAATTATGCATGGGGTAGAAAATGTGGACAGAGAGAAATTTTTCTCTCTTTCTCACCATACTAGAACCAGGGGGCATTCATTGAAAATGCTGGGGGGAAGAATTAGGACTAATAAAAGGAAACACTTCTTCACGCAATGTGTGATTGGTGTTTGGAATATGCTGCCACAGGAGGTGGTGATGGCCACTAACCTGGATAGCTTTAAAAGGGGCTTGGACAGATTTATGGAGGAGAAGTCGGTCTCTGGCTCCCAATCTTGATCCTCCTTGATCTGAGGTTGCAAATGCCTTAACAGACCAGGTGATCGGGAGCAGCAGCAGCCGCAGAAGGCCCTTGCTTTCACCTCCTGCACGTGAGCTCCCAAAGGCACCTGGTGGGTCACTGCAAGTAGCAGAATGCTGGACTAGATGGACTCTGGTCTGATCCAGCTGGCTCGTTCTTATGTTCTTATGTTCTTATGCTCCCAGTCCTAGGTCACTCCAGGCAAAAGATGAGCAGAGGTATTGATTGATTGATTGATTGATTGATTGATTGATTGATTGAACTTATAGGCCGCCTCATCCCCAAAGGGCTCGATGGTAGCTAGAAGAAGGAAGGCCTCTCAACTGGAGCTGGATCTATGTCCAGATCTGATGGTGGGAAGGGTTATCTAGTCACAGCCATAGAGTGTCCAAGACAAGAGTTAATAAGAGGTGGTTTGCCCTTGCTGGCCTCTGCGTAGCAACCCTGGACTTCCTTGGTGGCCCCCCCTCCAAGTACTAACCAGGGCGGACCCTGCTTAGCTCCTGAGATCCGACACGATCAGACCTGGGCGCTAAAGGACCACCAACACTTTATTGCAGTAGCCAACCACCTGGAAACTCACTTCTTCGGTTGATGGACGATGCACACATTTTTCCACCGGGGACCCAGAAGCCCAAGAGATCTCAACCAGGCTTCAATCCTGTCGGGCCCCCTGGCTGCTCACAGAGGACGTTTGTGTATCTTTGGCCCTGACCGACCCCCAAGAGCATTATCTCTTTGCATAGCTGACGCCACAGGAGGCAGGAGGCGGAGGGAGAGAGGGAAGGAAGGAAGGGGGGGGGGAGAGAAATCTCATTAATTACCATCCCAATGCAATCGAGTCTAGCATGCCGTTGCCTTAAACCCATTCCATTAAGCATGCCGGACCCCACCTAGCCTCCACAGGTCATCTCCCGAGCCGATAACCTTTCCCGGCAGACAAATGCATGTCAAATTAACTCATCTAATTAAAAAGCGGAGGGGGGTGGAGAGAGAAATACCAGCACACAGGAGTCTGGGGGGGAGGGGGGGCGGAGAGGGGTAGGTTTCCCCCTCCCCCCTCTCCTCCCAGCCGATGAAGTCCCCCCTTGTTTGCTTCAGGAGGAAACTGAGTCACTTAACATTTCAATAGGTTAATCAATCGACAATTAAAGGGGGGAATCGGTTAACTGGGGGACAATTAACAGGACACTCCATTAAGCACACATTTCTAATTGCCACAGCTGTGAGCGAAAATTAGCACGGGGGTGTGTGGAGGAATCTCAATGGGCCATGGGGCCCACACGTGGTAGCCGGGCCATTGTTTGTGGCTCAGGCAGTGGACGTCAAGTGGGAGTGGGGGGGGGGACAAAGGTAGATTTTTTTTTGTCTGGGGGAGGAAGAGGAGGAGGTCCGTTTTAACAGCCTGCATTTTGTTTAGCTATAGAAAGCTGGAATGAGGCTGGACTTGAAGTTCTCAGTTCAGGGAAGAAAAAGACCATTAAGGAGGTCATAAAATCAATAAAATCATGAGTGGTGGAGAGAGAGAGAGAGAGAGAGAGAGAGAGAGAGAGAGAGAGAGAGACTTTTTCATTCTAAAAATATTAGAAAGTGAGAACCACTGAAACTGATTGGCAGCAAGTCCAGAACAGACCACAGATTGCCCTTGCAAGAATAGGTATCAAAGGGTATATGTAATACGTGAATTAATGGGTATAAGTTATGGATGGAAAGGTACCATTTGGGCATTAGGATTAATTTTTTTACAGAAAGAGTTGTTCAGCGGTGGAATAGGCTACCCCATCACTGGCAGTCTTTCAGCAGCAGCTAGATTAATATTTCTTTGGGATTCTCTAGGTTGATCCTGCATTGAGCAGGGGGTTAGACTAGATGGCCTCTATGGACCCTTCCAACTCTACAATTCTGTGATTCCTTTATCTTCGGATAGACATATTTTATCTGTCTGCCTGTCTACCTACCTACCTACCTACCTACCTACCTACCTACCTACCTACCTACCTACCTACCTACCTACCTACCTACCTACCTACCTACATACATACATACATACATACATACATACATACATACCTATAAATAGATCTCTCTATCTCTCTATCTCTCTATCTCTCTATCTCTCTATCTATCCATCCACAATAATAACAATACTATCTTTTTAAAAAAAATTATACTTATATCAGAATTGTCTGGAATTCTCTAGGCTGATTCTTCATTGAGCAGGGGGTTGGACTAGATGACCCCTTCCAACTCTATGATTCCTTGATCTTCTGTTGGACACAGCTTAGCTGTCTGTCTGCCTGCCTGCCTGCCTATAAATAGATCTCTCTCTCTCTCTCTCTCTCTCTCTCTCTCTCTCTCTCTCTCTCTCTCTCTCTCTGTCTCTGTCTCTGTCTCTGTCTCTCTCTCTCTCTCCAGAGCCAGAGCCAACATAGGAAAGAGCCAACATAGGAAAGGACCAGGCTGGGATCAAGGTCAGACAGGCCACCCTGAGTGGTGGGATAACAAGAAGAGGAGGAGGAGGAAGAGGAGGAGTAGTGTTTGGATTTATATCCCGCCTTTCTGTCCTGTAAGCAGACTCAAAGTGGGTCACGAACTCCTTTCCCTTCCTCTTCCCACAACAGATACTTTGTGAGGTAGGAGGGGCTGGCAGAGTTCAGAGAGAACTGTGACTAGCCCAAGGAATGTAGGAGTGTGAAAACACATCTGGTTCACCAGATAAGCTTCTGCCACTCAGGTGGAGGGGTGGGGAATCAAACCCAGTTCTCCAGATTAGAATCCACCTGCTCTTAACCACTACGCTATGCTTGGGTTGAACAGTGGAGGGGAGAAAGACGGACTTTGTATCCACCCACGGTCCACTTTAGCAAAGAGGGTGTTGGATTCAATAGACCCTCAGCTGTATCCACCCGGGCTCCTCTTCACATCTGACATAATGGAGAGCTCTGAAGAAATCTACTTCCACATTGGTTATCTGCTTCGGTTATTTTCAGAGGTAGCCCCACCAACTGACATTAGTGAAGGTGAACAGGTATATTTAGATATGATCCTGTTTGCAGAGTAGAGAGCAGAATGTAGTTTTGTGCGCCACTTTATGACAAGAATAGTTATCTTGCTGAAGACCAGCATTTTTACCTCAGAAATCATGAACAAAAGATCTTTACTTATACTAACAGAGAATTAGACTATATGCATATCACAAAGTATCACTTATATAGAGATAGATTCACAGTTCATCATTTGGTTACAACTTG
The DNA here is from genome assembly GCF_021028975.2 of Sphaerodactylus townsendi. Lineage (NCBI taxonomy): Eukaryota > Metazoa > Chordata > Lepidosauria > Squamata > Sphaerodactylidae > Sphaerodactylus > Sphaerodactylus townsendi. The sequence goes on from NC_059426.1 coordinate 174,159,687, forward strand.
ATAACCATAACAAGTATCTTTTACAATATTTTACAATCAGCCCGAGGCTTTGCATGGCTTTTGTTAACAGAACACTAAACAACATCTTTCCTCAGAGACAGAGATCAGCTGTTTCCAACTGTCACTTTTAGAATGTTCACTGAGCTCTCCCAGAATTCCCTGCAGCTGCATGCAGGCAAGGCTGTAAAATCCAACAGTAAGAAGGATGGCAACCCAAGAAAAAGTCTTCTTGGTTCATGGCATTGAAAAATGGAATTCCCTCCACTAGGGGATCCATCAGTTTCCCCCTATAATCGTGCCTTTTGCCAACAGGTCAAGACTCTTATTTCAGTTGACATGTCCCCCAATAAATGTTACTGAGCTTTCTGGTTTTGGTGTGGAGCGTTTCTGAGTTTAGGTGTTTTTATTGAATTATTTTTAAGATATTGTTTTAAATTTATTTATTTATTTATTTATTTATTTATTTATTTATTTATTTATTTATTTATTTATATGTTTATTAGATTTGTAGACCACCCCATCCCCAAGGGGCTCTGGGCGGTGCACAACAACAACAACATATATACAGTTTATAAATAAACAATGATTACATTTACTAAAATCCATTAAAACCATTAAAAACAGCGGTCAATACAATAATAACAGGCCTCCCATAACCCAATTTATTAAAAAGCCTCCCCAAAAGGAGGGAACAGCCGGACTCCTCCCTAGGAGGTTAACATAAATGTAAACAAAATAGAATGGTAAAAGTAAATGAGTAAGGGGGGGGGGGCACCCTACTCAGCAACTGGACACTCCAAAGGCCCGGCGGAACAACTCAGTCTTACAGGCCCTGCGGAATTCACCAAGGTCCCACAGGGCCCCGGACAGCTGGAGGAAGAGTGTTTCACCTGGCCCGTGTGGAGGCCAGCCGCATCATTGAGGTGGAGGCCAGCCGCATCAAAAAAAGCCAATTTTAATGGTAAAAAACCCTTTTCATGGGGGAACTTTGCATGGATCCCGCCCCTAAAGCGAGGCTGCCCCACAGTAAGTCCCCTGAACTGGGTTTTTTCTAGAATTGCACTATCCGTGATTCTTTTTGTAAAAAACCCGGGGTTGTGAGCAAATGACTGGGAAGGAGGTGCTTTAATTGGCCACGCTTTCCAGTTTTAAAAATTTCCCGCCTCACAGCTGCGTAGCCATGCAGGGTCACAGGGACATCGCGGGATGTCAGCATGGCTGTGGGGGTCCATTTGTGCCGACTTGCATAGCTATGCAGAGGTGGGAGGTAATTTTTTAAAAAAATAAGACGTGCCTCCATTCGAAGGCATGACAGCAAACTGCATTGTTTCTGCTGGCTCCGGTCGCTGCCTGCATGGATGTATGCGAACGCAACAACAGGACAGCGGGTTACTTTATCCTGGCTGCAACACGCTCTACCTGTGCTGTCGGAAGAGAAGAAGGTGGGGTGTATATCCAAACTCCCCCTCCTCCTATGAAACAGAGAAAGCAATGCAGAAGGCAATGAAGAAAGAAAGAAAGAAGGAAAGAAGGAAGGAAGGAAGGAAGGAAGGAAGGAAGGAAGGAAGGAAGGAAGGAAGGAAGGAAGGAAGGAAGGAAGGAAGGAAGGAAGGAAGGAAGGAAGGAAGGAAGGAAGGAGGGAGGGAGGGAGGGAGGGAGGGAGGGGGGAAAGAACAAAAGAGAGAAAGAAGGAAAGAAAGAAAGAAAGAAAGAAAGAAAGAAAGAAAGAAAGAAAGAAAGAAAGAAAGAAAGAAAGAAAGAAAGAAAGAAAGAAAGAAAAAGAAAGGACCCATCTCGTGCTCCAGGGTACACTAATGGTTTCTCCACTCACATTTCCACGTGTACAAGATTTGATGCAATCAATTTCTGGGCACTACGACAGATAGGGAGGAAAGTGCTATTGGATTCTGCACAGTTGGAACTGAGTTAAGTCCATTTCTGGTTGTGCATCCCCAGATCCAGACCAATGACTGAAGCTTAGCACACCATCACACACACTCAACCCTTTCGTCCCCTTGACTTCCAGGAACTGAAATCTCTATACATCCAGATGTTGTTGTATCTACTTTGACTTTTCCCTTTCCTCCTTCCTCTAGTCTTTGTGCAAAGTGTTTTTTTGAAATACCTTGCACTCACCATGAACCTGAAAAAAGACACAGGGTTGTAAAGCACTTGGAAGAGTTGCACAAGTCCCTTATCTTTGGTTGTATAGTTGCGCATTTCCCCAAACTGCTGCCTTGACGTCCTTTTTATTTCCTGCTTATTCCCGCTAAGCAAGAATCCATGCCCTACGAAGAGAGACTTAGGGAGCTGGGGATGTTTAGTCTGGAGAAGGGAAGGTTAAGGGGGGACATGATAACCATGTTTAAATATTTGAAGGGATGCCATGTTGAAGAGGGAGCAAGCTTGTTTTCTGCTGCCTCAGAGACCAGGACACGGAGTAATGGATTCAAGGTGCAGGAAAAGAGATTCCACCTAAACATCAGGAAGAACTTTCTGACTGTCAGGGCTGTTTGACAGTGGAATTCTCTGCCTCGGAGAGTGGTGGAGTCTCCTTCTTTGGAGGTTTTTAAACAGAGGCTGGATGGCCATCTGTCAGGAGTGCTTTGATTGTGTGTTCCTGCATTGCAGGGGGTTGGACTGGATGGCCCTTGGGTGTTTCTTCCAACACAAGATTTTATGATTCTATGAATCCTGTAGGCAAGACAATGAGATAGTGAAGCCAAGAACTGCCCTCACTCGGAATAGGCTTCCTGGTGGCCACACCCTGTCCTTTCCCCTGCTGTTCTTTGCAGGAGTCTGTCCACAAGGCAAGCATGGTGAAGGGACCATGGATAGCTCATACATATTAGTACACATAGGTTGAGCCCTCAGGACCATGGATAGCGCACACGCAGAAGTCCACAAAACCATACACACATGAAACTGCCTCGTCCGGAATCAGCCTGTCTGTCCATCAAGGACAGTATGGTCCACTCAGACCGGCAGCTGCTCTTCAGGGTCTCAGGAAGAGGTCCTTCAAATCACCTCCTGCCTCCCCAATGGTCCAATCAGGCCCTTGGTCCATCAAGGTCAGTATGGTCTACTCAAACCAGCAGCTGCTCTCCAGGGTCTCAGGAACAGGTCTTTCACATCACCTCCTGCCTTGCCAATGGTCCAATCAGGCCCTTGGTCCATCAAGGTCAGTATGGTCTACTCAAACCAGCAGCTGCTCTCCAGGGTCTCAGGAAGAGGTCTTTCACATCACCTCCTGCCTTGCCAATGGTCCAATCAGGCCCTTGGTCCATCAAGGTCAGTATGGTCTACTCAAACCAGCAGCTGCTCTCCAGGGTCTCAGGAAGAGGTCCTTCACATCACCTCCTGCCTCGCCAATGGTCCAATCAGGCCCTTGGTCCATCAAGGTCAGTATGGTCTACTCAAACCAGCAGCTGCTCTCCAGGGTCTCAGGAACAGGTCTTTCACATCACCTCCTGCCTCACCAATGGTCCAATCAGGCCCTTGGTCCATCAAGGTCAGTATGGTCTACTCAAACCAGCAGCTGCTCTCCAGGGTCTCAGGAACAGGTCCTTCACATCACCTCCTGCCTCCCCAATGGTCCAATCAGGCCCTTGGTCCATCAAGGTCAGTATGGTCTACTCAAACCAGCAGCTGCTCTCCAGGGTCTCAGGAAGAGGTCCTTCACATCACCTCCTGCCTCCCCAATGGTCCAATCAGGCCCTTGGTCCATCAAGGTCAGTATGGTCTACTCAAACCAGCAGCTGCTCTCCAAGGTCTCAGGAAGAGGTCCTTCACATCACCTGGTACTTGATCCCTTTTCACTGGAGTTGCTGGGGGTTGAACCTGAGAGTTTGGGCATGCCAAGCAGATGTTCTACCACTGAGCCACGGACCTTCTTTCACTGGGAAGACAGGGTGCAGGAGAAGCTCAGGGTGGGACCTCATGAGCGGTCTAGATCTGAATGTCCTGCAGGAAGGGTTTTTTTGTGCCAATCCTGCCTCCCTGAATTGAACTGCTCCTTCCGAAGGGGCTGTGCTCAGATGTGGAGATGGGTACTCCTCTGGTGGGCCTGGAATGCTTCCTGCTCTCCCACCACTCAGTGGAGCAGTGGAAGAGAGTCACCGTGCGTGGAGGGAGAAAAGAAGTGCATTCCCTGGTGAAAAAGATGTCCCATCTCTGATCCCCCCCCCCCTTGACCTTCTATGGTGGTTTCCAGATGCTGCCTTCTGGTTTCATGCCTGGTCCCAGACTCACACCTAATTTGAATCTTTAGCTCCTCCTCTCTGATAGAGACCTGGTCCGTGACTCCTACCCTATCAGACATGGTTCCATGATCCCGTTATGGAGCCAAACCAAACTAAGTCCGAGCCAGACTGCACCCCCACTCTTTGAAGAAGAAAAAGAAGAAGAAGAAGAAGAAGAAGAAGAAGAAGAAGAAGAAGAAGAAGAAGAAGAAGAAGAAGAAGAAGAAGAAGAAGAAGAAGAAGAAGAAGAAGAAGAAGAGGAGGAGGAGGAGGAGGAGGAGGAGGAGGAGGAGTTTGGATTTATATCCCCCCCCTTTCTCTCCTGCAGGAGACTCAAAGGGGCTGACAATCTCCTTGCCCTTCCCCCCTCACAACAAACACCCTGTGAGGTAGGTGGAGCTGAGAGAGCTCTGAGAAGCTGTGACTAGCCCAAGGTCACCCAGCTGGCGTGTGTGGGAGTGTACAGGCTAATCTGAATTCCCCAGATAAGCCTCCACAGCTCAGGCGGCAGAGCTGGGAATCAAACCCGGTTCCTCCAGATTAGGTACACGAGTTCTTCACCTCCTACGCCACTGCTGCTCCTGGAGGTTGGATGAACATATGTCTGGAGTGCTTTGATTGTGTGTTCCTGCATGGCCGGGGGTTGGACTGGATGGCCCTTCTGCGGTCTCTTCCAACTCTATGATTCTAGGAACGGTTCATACCTGTCCTCCCAAAACTCTGCTCCTTCGCCAGTCAGACTTTCTCAAGTTTTGTCAAGGTTAGAACTTCTGTATAGTTCTATACTGCTCCTCTACCCTCTGTAAATCGGTTTCCAATATCAGCTGAAAACAAACTAGGTAAAGCTAATTAAGATGTAGTCATAGATAGGGACATTAAAACTTCTGGCAAATGACCGCAGCCAGGAGTCTGCATGGTGTAGTGGTTAAGAGCGGCAGAGTCTAATCTGGAGAACCGGGATTCATTCCCCACTCCTCTGCATGGGCTGAGAACAGGAGCAGCAGTGGCGTAGGAGGTTAAGAGCTCGTGTATCTAATCTGGAGGAACCGGGTTTGATTCCCAGCTCTGCCACCTGAGCTGTGGAGGCTTATCTGGGGAATTCAGGTTAGCCTGTGCACTCCCACACACGCCAGCTGGGTGACCTTGGGCTAGTCACAGCTTCTCAGAGCTCTCTCAGCCCCACCCACCTCACAGGGTGTTTGTTGTGAGGGGGGAAGGGCAAGGAGATTGTCAGCCCCTTTGAGTCTCCTGCAGGAGAGAAAGGGGGGATATAAATCCAAACTCTTCTTCTTCTTCTTATCTGGTGAACTGGATTTGTTTCCCCGCTCCTCCACGTGAAGCCTGCTGGGTGACCTTGGGCCAGTCACAGTCTTCTCAGAACTCTCTCAGCCCCACCAACCTCACAAGGTGCCTGTTGTGAGGAGAGGAAGGGAAGGAGTTTGTAAGGAGGAAGGGAAGGAGGAAGGGAAGGAGTTTGTCACAACAGACTCCTTACAGTTCAGAAAAGTGGGGCATAAATCCAAACTCTTCTTCTTCTGGAGAACCCCCAGAACTACAATTACCTCCAGACTATAGAGAAGCGTTCTCACATTGAAAGTGGAAAGTTCCAAATGGTGGATTCTCTGGCTTTATACCCAGTTCAGGTCCCACCACTCCTTCAACCCCACACTCCCTGAACCTCAGATTTCCCCATCCAGTTGCATCCAGCATGGTGTAATGGTTAAGAGCAGTTGGATTCTAATCAGGAGAACTGGGTTTGATTCCCCATTACTCCACCTGAGTGGCAGAGGCTTATCTGGTGAACCAGATTTGTTTCCGCACTCCTACATTCCTGCTGGGTGACTTTGGGCTACTCACAGTTCTCTTTAAACTCTCTCAGCTCCACCTACCTCACAAGGTGTCTGTTGTGGGGAGAGGAAAGGAAAGGAGCTTGTAGGCCACCTTGAGTCTCCTTAAAGGAGAGAAAGGTGGGGTATAAATCCAAACTCTTCTTCTTCATCCCCAATCTAGGAGGGAGTTGCATGGACAGAAGGGGAAGCACAAGAAGGAACGACTTCAAAAAGTAAGAATGGCGAAAATGGGTTGGCGGGGGGTGGGGGTGGGGTGGGCAGGTGGGATTGAAATGGTTAAAGTGAGAACACTCAAAACCTAAATGCATGCATCTCCATCTGGCGCCACCAGCTGTTATGTACCACGAGCGCCTTATGACTAGTCCAGGGGTCTGCAATCTGCAACTCTCCAGATGTTCATGGACTACAATTCCCATCATCCCCTGCCAGCATGACCATGCTGGCAAGGGCTGATGGGATTTGTAGTCCATGAATATCTGGAGAGCCGCAGGTTAAAACCCCTGGACTAGACCCAAGCTAAGGTCACAGACCCAATATCAGGAACTCTAATGCAGTTGGAGTCTTATGGACCAATCCAGAAGAAGGTTGCTGTTGGGTGGCAACAAAGGCATAGCTGGGCCAGAGTGCGGCGCCTGGTGCGCACTCTGGCTTCCCCCCCCCGTGGTGCCCCCACCACCACCACCACCCACCACCCACCACCCACCACCCACCACCCACCACCCACCACCCACCACCCACCACCCACCACCCACCACCCACCACCCACCACTTACTTTAGGAAACCGAGCAGGCAGGAGGCCTGTTCTGGTGAGAACTACATTTCTCAGGGTATCCTGGGAAATGTAGTTCGCACCAGAACAGGAAGGACTGTTCTCTAGCCTGCTCAGTTTCCTAAAGTAAGTGTGGGGGGCGCCACTGTGGGGGGGAAATCTCCCCCCTGAGGCGCCCCCACACGCTTACTTCAGGAAACCAAGCAGGCTGCAGAACAGACCTGCCTGTGTGGGAACTACATTTCCCAGGAGACCCTGGGAAATGTAGTTCCCACCAGAACAGGAAGGCCTGTTCTCCAGACTGCTCGGTTTCCTGAAGTAAGTATGAAGCGCCATGGAGAGAATCTTGGGGAGGGTCAGCTTGGGGCTCGAGGAAGGGGGGATTTTGCACCCCCACATGAGCCAAATCTGTGCGCCCGGCGCGTTGCGCACCCCCTGTCCCCTGGGTTCTTCGCCACTGGGTGGCAATGTGGTCCTATGCTGACAGAAATGCCCTCCCCGGGGCATTTATGCCAGCAGAGGAGCAAATCCACTGGTGGACAGCTACTGCAGCCCACCAAGACTCCTGAATGTGGCACAAAGCACCACGTCAGCAGCCCCACACGGACACTGGTGGGGGCGTTCCAGAGGTGTGGCTGGGGATGGAGCTGCATTTAGTCAGCTTCCACTTCACCTTTGCCCCCAGACACATGTCAGCCCAGGCCACGGGCCTACACTACCCTTTTGGGTGGCATAAGCCCACTGAGCCCAATAGAGCGGTTTTTGGTGGCGGGGGGGGGTGCATTTTGTCTCTTCTCACCACCGAATAGCCCTCTAGAGCAGTGGTTCTCAACCTTCCTAATGCCGCAACCCTTTAGTACAGTTCCTCATGTTGTGGTGACCCCCAACCATAACATTATTTGTGTCTCGGTTCTTAAGACAATCGGAAATATCTGTTTTCCGATGGTTTTAGGCAACCCCTGTGAAAGGGTCGTTCGACCCCCAAAGGGGTCGTGCCCCACAGGTTGAGAACCGCTGCTCTAGAGGCACCACAGGGGTGCTGCAGCTGTGCCATTCCTACCCACCCCAGGGCTGTGGATTGGGCCCTCCATTTGAGCTGACTCATGACAGACACCAAAAGTAGCTGCCTCACTTCTCGCAATGATGAGAACTGCAGAACGCTGCCACTGCATCAGTGGCGTAGCTGAAGAAAATGGAGCCCGGGACAGACTCCCAGTTTTCTCCTCCCCCCATGGGCTCCCATGCCGGCCCCCCTGCCTCCCCTATGCCCCCACTTACCTTAGCTGGTGACGGGACCTGGCGGGGCAGGGCCAGGCAGGCACACATGCAGCAGCCTCCGCTGGGCCAGGCGGGGTGAGGGGAGAAGAGGGTTGTGGGGGTGATTTTCTGCCCCTACGTGACCTGAATAGTGGCAACCCGGGGCACCGGTCCCCACCCTTCCCTATGGTAGCTACGCCTACGCACTGCATTGTGAATTTCCTACATTGGCTGCCCCCAGCGGAGGTGGGAGACGCATGGCGCAAGGCCATATTATGCAGCTTAGCATTCAGTGGCGTAGGAGGTTAAGAGCTCGTGTATCTAATCTGGAGGAACCGGGTTTGATTCCCAGCTCTGCCGCCTGAGCTGTGGAGGCTTATCTGGGGAATTCAGATTAGACTGTACACTCCCACACATGCCAGCTGGGTGACCTTGGGCTAGTCACAGCTTCTCGGAACTCTCTCAGCCCCACCGACCTCACAGGGTGTTTGTTGTGAGGCGGGAAGGGCAAGGAGATTGTAAGCCCCGTTGAGTCTCCTGCAGGAGAGAAAGGGGGGATATGAATCCAAACTCCTCCTCCTCCTCCTCCTCCTCCTCCTCCTCCTCCTCCTCCTCCTCTTCTTCTTCTTCTTCTTCTTCTTCTTCTTCTTCTTCTTCTTCTTCTTCTTCTTCTTCTTCTTCTTCTTCTTCTTCAATGCATTCAGGAGCCACCTGGAAGCGTCCCGTCACGTCTTAACAGGGATCAAAATGGTTCGTGCCCTGTCCACGTTCGCAACTTCCATTTTGGAGCTCTCCGTTTACGAGACTCCCGGGGCGAAACAACGTTTTCCTGGCAGATGCGGGTTCGTGAACCCGGTAGCCTGTATGTAAGAACATTGCAGGGGAGAGTCCTTAGGCCAAAGGAAAGTGAGTTTTTACACGTCCCGCGTGGATTAGTTTGCCCTTGAAATGTTCCCCTCTGACTGTGTCCCCCACAGCTGGGCTTATGTCTAGTTTCCAGGCCTGGTTGGACGAAGAAAATAATTAAAAATGGCCAGGGCTGCCATTTTCAGACGAATGTTGGGGGTTCTAAGTATTGGTGACCAGGTACCGGATCTTTGGGGCAAGATTTTCCCTGCCTAGGAGCTACCTTATAAGGCAAATACAGGGTTGCAGAGTTTGTGCAAGCGATAATACGCACAAATATCACATTTCCACTTCCCTCCAGAGGTTCCAAAGGGAATATTCTGATCCGAACTGCATCGCAGTACCGTTTGACGATGGCTCCGCTCCCCACCCAGCCCCCAATACCGCCATAGTAATTCCTAATTGTCTCAGAGCCGAGGAAAAATGTTTCCTTTAAGAAGGTTAAACAAAGAACGTATTGACATTAGCGAAGATTGGTTCAAGAAAAAACGTTATTAAATAAAAGGAGCTTTATTTAAACACCAAATGAATCGTTTAAAGGCAAATTAGAGGTCGTAATGCCAACTAAACAAATAATGTTAAACAATAATTAGATATCCATTTTAGATTAGAGTCAGACACTTGGGCCGGGAAACATACTCAACTTCTTCTAATTTTTCCCCCCGAAGTCGTTCAATATATACATAGTTAAACGTTGGCCAATTTAATTTTTTTCCCCTTCGAGGTTGTTGTTTTTTTAAAGGACTCTATTTGCAACTGTGTGTCATATTTGCAGCTCGGCGATAAAAACCCTTGAGAGCTTGGCTTCCATATAAACAGACAAGAAGATGTAAGTGTTCGGAGTGAGCTCCTACGGAGAAGAATTGATTGTTCTAAGCCTCTGGTTAGACTTATCGGCCTTATCAAGAAGTCAGTTCAGGAACGGCCCTTTGCCACTTGCAATATTTTTATGATCTCCCTTCTCTGGCATCAACCTCTCAAGATACGCCATTTGTCATCTCAAAGTCCTATCTGCTTCCCTCTCAGAGTTGCAACCATTCCACCCACCCCCCTTTCAAAGTGTCTGATGATCATACAAAAAGACAAGAATTCTTTCTCGTCTGTCTCGGTCCTTTAAAGTCCGGGTGTCCTTTTTGTTTCTCCCTCGTCTTTTCGGTTCCAGCGAGTGGATACCAGAATTGGCGTTGGCTGTAAGCAGCTATCAAGCGCGGGCTTATCGTCATCCCCTTTCAAAGCGGCAATCCTCGCAAAAGAACAGAGCGACGCAGCCGGACGAGCATCTCTTGACTGCTGAGTTTGCATTAGGGCCTTCTCAAGATGATGATGACTGTTGAGACCTGACAGCTACCGCGGCACCAGACGTACGCAGCGGCTCTCCTTTGCGCCGGTGCCAAGAGCCACCACAAAAAAAAGAGCGAGAAAAGCAGAGGGAATTTTCTCTCAATAGTCTCCCCTTTCCAGTTTATTGAAAGTCAAGAGTTACGGAGTTAGCTTAATGAGATCAGGCGTCGGGACTGATCAGTCGTGACAAGATACAAAAGCAACCTCTTCCCAGGATGGCCGAAAGAAAGAAAGAAGGAAGGAAGGAAGGAAGGAAGGAAGGAAGGAAGGAAGGAAGGAAGGAAGGAAGGAAGGAAGGAAGGAAGGAAGGAAGGAAGGAAGGAAGGAAGGAAGGAAGGAAGGAAGGAAGGAAGGAAGGAAGGAAGGAAGGAAGGAAGGAAGAGTTGAGGAAAGAAGGAGTTGAGGAAACAATTATCCTATGCAAAACCAGTGAAAGAAGGTTGAAACGAGAACTGTTGTTGTCAAAAGCTGGAAGAAACCTCTAGGTTCATCTAGTCCAACCCCCTGCACAACGCAGGAAATTCATAGTTACTTCCCCCTACACCTCCAGTGACCCCTTCTCAAGGAAGGAAGGAAGGAAGGAAGGAAGGAATTGTCCTGCAACCATGCCAGCAAAAGAAGGACAAAATAGAAAGACCTTCTGAATGGTCGCTGTTGGGAGCATCTAAAACAATGACCGGTCAACATCACATATCAAGGTGGTCTCTTCGAAAAATGTGCTCTGGATGTTCCCCCTCCAGAGACGCTGGGCCAAAATGAGGGTTTGGCTCCGAGATGAATTTTCTTGCCTTTCTGTAGTGGATGTTTAAGGCCTATTCCTTCTGCGGATTTATGGCCCAGTGGTTCTGTCTCCAGCCAAGACATTTTCTCCATCTCTCCCAGGATGTTCTGCTGCTGTTTTATTTGCATGCTGCAACCGGCCTAAAGAAGCCAGCGAAGCTACAATATTCGGCGGGCTGGGGCATCAAACAGGACTTCCGTGGGTTTTGTACTCCTTTGACGAATTTTGCAGGAGCCCAAACCTTCTCCCCGCATCCAGAATCGCCAGCGTATTGTTCGTGGACGAGAATGTTCCCTGCTCAGCCAAGAAACGTGGGCGTCTTTTCAAATGCGGCGTCTTCGAGAGAACAGCCTCATAAGGGAACGTTGTTCCCCGCACATCTTAATACCTCTCATTAACAAGCAACCACAAAGGGATAGAAGACAGAACAGGACTTTCCCGATCGTGTCGTTCTCGCTCGCGCGTGTTTTAATTTCTCTCTGAAATGCCGAATTTACTTACACACACACACACACACAAAGAAAGGCACTTTGGGTTTAAGGTTAATCGAGTTTCGACACTTCCTACTCTTTTCTGGGGGAGAAAAAAAAGAGGCTAGAACGACCATATTTGCTTCTCTCTCTCCATTCCCCCCCCCCCCAAGCTCTAATGTGTGGCTGTTGAAATCCTCAGCTGTGATAAATTAAAGCTACTTATTAATCTAATTATCGTACATTCATCCAAGAAACTTTCATGTGACTTGAAAAGACTATTCAACCTTTCCCCTCCCCTCCTAGAAAGGCCGCAACCTCATGCCAATTAAGATTATTTTGAAATAATGCTTTTTGAAAAAAAAACACAGAAAAAGGGAGAGAGAGAGAGCTTTCTGTAATCACCCAACGGAACACAGTTCGATCATAAATGAAGCAAAAAGGTCTCGGGAAGGGGGTTGCGTTTAGGTTACCTTTGCACCCACAGATATTCCAGGATTCGTGGTGCCGAATATAATAATAGTGCATTTATCTCTTCCCTCCACTGTCAGAAATTAGTCCTCCTCATTGTTTCTCAAGCAGAGCTGCCTCCTAGTCTTCTTTTGCATACAATGTGTGATTTCCCAACCACGCTAGGAAGAGAAAATCTGTTCCCCTTCAAATCCAGCAATTGTTTCAATGGGCCCATTTTTTTCCCCTGGTTCCCAGAGAGTATATTAAAAATGCAGATTTTTTTCTAAATAGGGTTTCCTCTTTCTGGCTAATCTATTGATATTAAAATATACCAATCCTAATGTCAGCTCAATTTAGGATTATAAAAGAAGAAATATCATATCTCGGTATCCATTCATTGCCAAATGACTTCGCTAACTCTCTCTCTCTCTCTCTCAAATAATGGCACAAATGGAGCTATTTTGCATCCAAATTAAAGTAAGTATTAATTTGAATGCAAAATAGCTCTATTTTGTGTATATAGCTGGGATGACAGGCCCGGGCACCACTCAGTGTGGGGAAAATCCATAAGTGGCATCGTCCTGACGTGCGTGGCTCAGAACGGCGAACGGCGCACGTCAGGTTGCTTGTATTCTTCCCTTTCTCTTCCCTTGTTTTGAAGTGAAGATTAAAAGAGCCGAATTAGAAAGTATAATTGCATTTTATTGAAACTTGAGAAACAGGCCGAGGGAGAGGGGGGGGGAAATCCAGCGGGAAACTTTTCGCCGAACACGACGCGCCGTCATTATCGTTCGGAGATAAAAGTTCCGTACTGTTTCTATCTGTTTATTTGGACGGGATCCAACCTGGGCTGTCATGAAGGAAACAAAAAAACAAAAAAAAGGCCGAAGAGGAAAAAATATAACCGGGGAACGCAGGAGTAATTATTAAAACTGCGTGATTTGTTATCTCCGCTACTGTCTTCCCAAATGGTAATACGATATCAGCCGCTGCAGACGGTCGCCAGTTTCGTCTATTAGTAAACAAGTGCTTTCGAGACCTGTGTGGCGCAGTCTAAGCTCATCGCTCCCCGAAGTGTTGGCGGGCTTAACTTCTAATCCGTGGTATTTCAGAGCACTGGAAATTCATCTTTATAAAACCTGAACACAAGGAGAAAAAAAATAGCAAAGAAAGGAAGCCCGGAGGCCATGAGCTCCCTCTGGTGTGACAAATGACATGTTCATTTATTAATGAAACAATAACCCCGGAAGGAGGATCAAAGCGCATTCCATCCCCACTCCACAATCCCCAATTTTCTCAGGCCATACCATTTAATTGAGCCATGACAATGGAATACTTAATTGTCGCAGGAAAGTTTGAAGACGCGACCGCTCCAGAATCCGCGTTGGTCTCTGGATGAGGGCCATTAAACATAAGCCCCGGCTGGTGGCGACTGGGTGCTCTTGGATCCCTAGCCCCCCCTTTTTAAGGGCTATTGTGAGTCGCTCTTTTCCGAGGTTCCTCCCGTAATGCGCAAATGGGCCATTTTCTCTGCCCTTTGGAAAGGACTTTGTGTCCATGCGTGCATGCAGACACGAGCAGATGTGCCAGGTTCTGTGTTTCACACGGTAGGGTGTTGTTTGCAATCACTTGATGCTACATGCCCAACAGAGCTGCACTGCTTGTACTGTGGCCAACCTCCACGTGGTCCTGGTGTGGCCAACCTCCAGGGGGCAGCTGGAGATCTCCTGGGATTACGACTGATCTCCAGGCGACAGAGATCAGTTCACCTGGAGAAAATCGCCACTTCAGAAGGTGCACTCTATAGTACTGTGGTGGTGAACCTTTGGCACTCCAGATGTTATGGACTTCAATTCCCATCAGCCCCTATCAGCATGGCCAATTGGCCATGCTGGTAGAGAACTGATGGAAGTATAATCCACTAACATCTGGAAGCGGGATTCGCCACCTGTCTCAATGTACCATACCTTTTTGAAGTCCCTCCCCTCCCCCAACTCTGCCTTCCTTAGGCTCCTCCCCCCAAATCCCCAGGTATTTCCCAATCCAGACCTGGCAACCCTAACTGATCTGTACGGGTCCACCTAGCTCAACAGGACTAGCACAACTTTTAGTGAGCAATCTCCACCTTCCAGCCAGTTTCAAACCAGTTTCAGTGAATATTCGTGTTTATTTATTGAAAAGCACTTCACACCTAACAGTGGAAGGAAAATTCTGCGAGGTAATCAATGTTTTGATCCCCAAATTTCAGGCCAGCATGGGGACGGCGCCTTGAGAAGGCATGACAGAAACAAGATGCGCAATGCGGATTTCATAATTCACAACTCAATGTTCTCATCTACTTCACAACACCAATTATAATCATCACATCCCCTCAACAGGATTAATATGATTGCTAGCCCTGATGTGGCAACCAATGGGAGACAAGGTGGAAGCAAGGACGAATGGCTGCCAGTGGTAGTGTGATGTCATCTCTAGGGAACTGATGTTATACCTCTGTAGGAATCTATGGTAAAAACCATAAAAATTCTATGGTAAAACTATAGAGTTTTTGCTGATTCCTGGTGAGGACTGGTATCATGGTTGGATTTCCCCCGGAAGTGATGTCATGTCTCTCTAGGAATCATATTTTTATTTTCTCACGCTGGCCACTGAAGTGCCAGTAAGCAAGGCCCCCTGGGAATGGGAAATCTCTCACTGGCAGCAGGCATATTGCAATACTAATGGCCACTCACCCCAGAAAGTTCCCTTTGTTAAAGGTACAGAAATCCTCCAACTAGGAATGTAGACCAGGGAAGAACAATTCCCAAGGATTCATCATGGTAGTTAAACAAGACCAGAGTGGGATCCAGCAGGTTCTGACAGGTTCCCGAGAGTAGGTTACTAATTATTTGAGTGTGCCGAGAGGGGGTTACTAATGGGTGATTTTGCCACGTGATTTTGGCCTTAGTTACGCCCCTCCTCTCAGCAGTAGCGCGCAGAACTTGAAGCAGTCTAGCAGGAGGTGCACCGGTGTGCGTGGCAGCCTGCGCCTGCGAGCATTCGTTTCCACCCAAGGACCGGCGCAGCGGCTGCGTCCTTGCCACAGCCCCGCCCAGGAATGCCCCGCCCCCGGAATGCCCGGCCACGCCCCCGTCGTGCCCCGCCCAGCCCCATTGGCGCTACGCCACAGTTTGAATCCCACCCCCATGGGAACCTGTTACTAAGATTTTTGGATCCCACCACTGAACAAGACCACACTTACGTGTGTGTGTGTGTGTGTGTGTGTGTGTGTGTGCGCGTGTGTGTGTGTGTGTGTGTGTGTGTGACCATGCTACTTGGCAATTCTTGGCAGAAGGCGTTATGAACAACCCAGCCCCCCCAGTGCTCAAAAGGCTTTTGCAAAAGGTCAAATTGCAGGGTTGCCAATCTCCAGGTAGCACTTGGCTATCTACCGCTATTACAATTGATCTTCAGACAACCAAGATTCAGTTCCCACGGAGGAGTGGCGTATCGACACAAAATGGAGCTGGGGGGCAAGACATGAGTTTCCTGCCCCCCCTCGTGCCCCCCTGCCTGGCGGAAAACTCTCTTTTTTGCCCTGGGCTCCATTGGGGGGTGGATTCCCCTTGCGCGGATTGTTGCCATGCCAGTCAGGCTCCCCGGGACCCCATCTCTTTCCAACTTAGGCTGGGGGCAGCCTGGAAGGAGCCTGCCCCCCTTCTACAGTACTGCCGCGTCAAGCCGCGGCGTTCCTGGCCTCTCCCTCCTCTTGCCCAGGCCCTCTGTTCTTGCTGGGGCCACTTCAGGGCTTGGCGTGACCACCGCCCTGGTCTCCGTGGCGGGTTGGGTTGTTCCTCTCGGGAGCTCCGTGGTGGCGAACCTTTGGCACTCCAGATGTTATGGACTACAATTCCCAGCCCCTGCTAGCATGGCCAATTTTAGGGGCTGATGGGAATTGTAGTCCATAACATCTGGAGTGCCAAAGGTTCGCCACCACTGCTTCTAGCGCCTTTCCTTCTCTGGTGGTGGGCCCCCTGGCCTCGGGTAAGTCCTGTGCAGCCTTGCAGGGGGCCCAGGTGAGGGCCAGGACAGGGTGGCTGCTCCCAGTCCCGAACACCAGGGAAGGAGGAGGGGTGTGGGGGCGATTTTCTGGCCCCCCCACGTGACCAAATGGATGCCACCCAGGGACATTTGGCCCCACGTGTCACCGTGGGTGGTACGCTCCTGCCATGGAGAGGATGGCTGCTTTGGAAAACGGATTATTTGGTATTATATCATGTTGAGGTCCCAGGGACACGTCCGAGGGACAAGTTGAATCAGCCAACTGGTCAGGCCTTACAGACTCAGAGCACAACACAGAACTGTGACCGGGCCATAGGATTTTAAGCACAGCCTCTTAAGCTCAAGCTTTTATTTATTTATTTTATTTTATTTATTTTTTGAGCTTTTATACCGCCCCATCCCCAAAGGGCTCTGGGCGGTGTACAACATAAAAGGAAACAATATAAGCAGTTAAAACATTTAAAAGCAGCGACAACCGTAAAAACATTTCTAATAAATATAATAAGTTACAGTAAGATAGATGGCATTCAGCAATCTGCTATTCTAGTTTCCTCCCCTCCCCTAAAGGGGGTAGGAATGGCGTCCTATGTTCCAATCTAAAAATTCCCTCCCCCTTCCAAAAGAGAGGAGTGGCGAGTCTGAGATGACAGCTGGCCCAGGTGTCAGGACCGGGGAAGGGGGGCACCATCAACTGCCGGTTCTTCCAAAGGCCCGGCGGAACAGCTCCGTCTTACAGGCCCTGCGGAACTCACCGAGGTCCCGCAGGGCCCGGACAGTTGGAGGAAGAGCCTTCCACCAGGCCGGGGCCAGAGCCGTAAAGGCTCTGGCCTGTGTGGAGGCCAGCCGTACTGCCGAGGGGCCAGGGACCACCAGTAAATTGGCCTCAACTGATCGAAGAGGCCGTGCAGGGACGTATGGGGTGATGCGGTCTCGAAGATACGATTATCTGTCCTAATGCACTTATATTCATGTATTTTGCTAAGTGATGTCCTGTAATCTGGATGGAGAATTCATGTAACCGCAATTGATTTATACATAAGATAAGACACATGGCAATTGTTGCATTTCTAATACACACCAACATAGAATCGTGCTCAACAACCACACTGTAGTTATTCTGTACAGCTGCTATTCCCGTTTTCTGATTCCCATTCATTGTTCATGCTGTGGCGTAGTGGTTAAGAACAGCAGCGTAGTGGTTAAGAGCAGGTGCATTCTAATCTGGAAGAACCGGGTTTGATTCCCCGCTCTGCCGCCTGAGCTGTGGAGGCTTATCTGGGGAATTCAGATTAGCCTGGGCACTCCCACACATGCCAGTTGGGTGACCTTGGGCTAGTCACAACTTTTCAGAGCTCTCTCAGCCCCACCTACCTTACAGGGTGTTTGTTGTGAGGGGGGAAGGGCAAGGAGATTGTAAGCCCCTTTGAGTCTCCTACAGGACAGAAAGGGGGGATGTAAATCCAAACTACTCCTCCTCCTCCTCCTCCTCTTCTTCTCCTCCTCCTTCTTTTTCTTCTTCTTCTTCTTCTTCTTCTTCTTCTTCTTCTTCTTCTTCTACTACTACTACTACTACTACTACTACTACTACTACTACTACTACTACTACTACTATGGCTGAAATTCAGTGACTGATAGATCTAATGGAATGTGTTTTTTTTACTGATCTTTCCTAAAAGATTGTACCAAACCATGTTTTTCTGAAAGATCATGCCAAACTCACTCCAGTTTAGACACAAAACCAGGTAAAAACCTGAATGTGGAAGCAGCCCTTGATAGACCTATGGTCTGACCCTGTATAATACAGCTGCATGGGAAAGTTACCATTTTATCCTCACATGATAGGACAAGGTTTATCAATTACCAGTTCAAAAGAAAACCCCGCCAAAGCCCTCAGGTAGTGTGGGAACCACGGCAGACACACAGAACTGGCGCTAACATATCTTCTCACTTAGTTGCTTAATTTATATCCCACTTTTGTTCCCGGCGGGGATCCAAAGCAGCTTACATCGCTCCGCCGTCTCCATTCGATCCTCACAACAACCCTGCAAAGGTAGGCTAGACTGAAAGTGCGTGACTGTCAAACTCCCCGTTCAGACAATAACTCGCTTGAAGGGTTCAAGGGTTTCATTGATGACAATAGAGTAACAGCGAAAGACAGGTCTGGCAAGAAGAAGAAGAAGAAGAAGAAGAAGAAGAAGAAGAAGAAGAAGAAGAAGAAGAAGAAGAAGAAGAAGAAGAAGAAGAAGAAGAAGAAGAAGAAGAAGAAGAAGAAGAAGAAGAAGAAGAAGAAGGAAGAAGAAGAGGAGGAGGAGGAGGAGGAGGAGGAGGAGGAGGAGGAGGAGGAGGAGGAGGAGGAGGAGGAGGAGGAGTTTATATCCCCCCCTTTCTCTCCTGCGGGAGACTCAGAGGGGCCTACAATCTCCTTGCCCTTCCCCCCTCACAACAAACACCCTGTGAGGTAGGTGGGGCTGAGAGAGCTCCCAGAAGCTGTGACTAGCCCAAGGTCACCCAGCTGGCGTGTGTGGGAGTGCCCAGGCTAATCTGAATTCCCCAGAGAAGCCTCCACAGCTCAGGCGGCAGAGCGGGGAATCAAACCCGGTTCTTCCAGATTAGATACACGAGCTCTTAACCTCCTACGCCACTGCTGCTGAAACTGTTGATAATGTGTTGTAGCAAATCCCCACCCCCCACTCCCCCATGTGAACCAAGACAGTAGAAAGAGTCCAGTCTGAGAGCTCGTCTCAGCCGCAGAGCTCCAAGGCTGGAGAAACAGATAACCACCCGCAAAAACAAAAGCTCCCCTCCCAGCAAATGGCATTCTGACAACCACAGACCCAAAATCACCCAGCACACTTCCGGGGAAGAGCGAGGATTGGAACCTGGAGTTTTCCAGATCCTAGATAGACACTCTGATCACCACAGCACACTGGTTCGTGCAACTATCTTCATCCTCTGAGCCCTGTATATGCCGCATAAGACTCTGGGGAAGCATGCATTCTTAGTTCCTGTACGGTGCCCTAGAAGATGAAAGGTGAAATCTGGATGGAGAGCAACAGTGCTATTGGACATGATAGCTATGTTTCAATATTTGAAGGAATGGCGCGGCGATGGCCACGAGCCTGGGTAGCGTTAAAAGGGGCTTGGACAGATTGATGGGGGAGAAGTCGATCTCTTGGCTACCAATCTTGATCCTCCTTGAGTTGAGATTGCAAATGCCTTAGCAGACCAGGTGCTCAGGAGCAGCAGCAGCAGCAGCAGAAGGCCATTGCTTTCACATCCTGCACGTGAGCTCCCAAAGGCACCTTGTGGGCCACTGCAAGTAGCAGAGTGCTGGACTAGATGGACTCTGGTCTGATCCAGCAGGCTCTTTCTTATTTATTTATTTATTCATTTATTCATTCATTCATTCATTCATTCATTCATTCATTCATTCATTCATTAGATTTTTATACCGCCCTATCCCCGAGGGGCTCCGGGCGGTACACAACACGATACAATCACAGTACAGTCATAAAATTGCTAAAACCTTTAAAAACAGCGATAGGAACAGTAGAAAAACTAAATATAAAAGTATGATGAATATAATAAGTGGCGTCCGACAACCCCATTTTAAAAATCCTCTCCCAAGAGGGAGGGACGGCGAGTCCCATTGGATGATAGAAGGCCCAGATGTAAGGAGCCAAAAAGAAGGGGGGGCACCATCAGCTGCCGGTCCCTCCAAAGGCCCTGCGGAACAACTCCGTCTTACAGGCCCTGTGGAACTCACGGAGATCCCGCAGGGCCCGGACAGCTGGAGGGAGAGCGTTCCACCAGGCCGGGGCCAGGGCCATAAAGGCCCTGGCCCGCGTGGAGGCCTGCCGCATCATTGAGGGGCCAGGGACCACCAGTAAATTGGCCTCAACCGAATGAAGAGGCCGTGCAGGGACATATGGGGTGATGCGGTCTCGAAGGTATGAGGGTTCTTATGTTCTTAATGCATCTTAATCAACTAGATACAATCCTCCAGAGAGCAGGCATACAGAAACAAATCCTCACAACCATGCCGATTGTCCTGCAGCAGGGGTCTGCAACCTGCGGCTCTCCAGATGTTCATGAACTACAATTCTCATCAGCCCCTGCCAGCATGGCCAATTGGCTGATGGGATTTGTAGTCCATGAACATCTGGAGAGCCGCAGGTTGCAGACCCCTGTCCCGCAGTATGATTAACTGCACCTGTGTAACTTCGCATGTTCAACAGACCAAATGATAAAGAAGAAGGGACTTTCCTGCAGTGACTGGAAAATAATGAATGTGGTGCTGTAGATCTATGAGTGAAATGGCGGTCGTGCTCGCTGCCACGGGGAGAAAGCGCGCTTGGGGGACTTTGTGAAACGGCAGGTGCTCAGAGAATTGGCCTACAACGTGTTGGGTGAACTGCCCAAAATGGAGCGCCGGCAGTTTCTACCTGAAATGGTGGGTGGCAGCGGAAGCTAAAGTGGAAGGATAGCAGCAGAGGAAATGAAGCTTCTCCTGCCAGCTGTGTTCGCGCGGGACTGCCTTCAACCGAGGATTTTGCAAAAAAAATTGCTAGTTTAGCACGTTTTTAACAACCCAGATTGAGAGACATAAGACAGGCCTGAGTCGTTTCACGGAAGGGAGCCATGCGAAGTTCTTCCCGCAAACCCTTCACTGTCTGTTTATCAAGTTCCGGATCATGTTCAAGGCTCTGGTTTTGACCTTTAAGACCGTGAGCGGTCTTGGACCGGCATACCTGCGGGACCGCATCTCCCCATATTGCCCCTCCAGGTCCTTCCACTCCTCGGAGGAGTATCTGCTGGAGGTCCCCGGCCCCAGAAGCATCCGGCTGGCCTCTACGAGGGTCAGGGCCTTTACAGCCTTGGCCCCCATGTGGTGGAACAGGCTTCCCAAAGAGGTTAGAGCAGGGGTCTGCAACCTGTGGCTCTCCAGATGTTCATGGACTACAAATGCCATCAGCTCTGTGGCACTCCAGATGTTCATGGACTACAAATGCCATCAGCCCTTGCCAGCATGGCCAATTGGCCAGGCTGGCAGGGGCTGTTGGGAATTGTAGTCCATGAACATCTGGAGAGCCGCAGGTTGCAGACCCCTGGGTTAGGGCCCTGCGAGATCCTCAAGATTTTCGCAGGGCCTGTAAGACGACCTTGTTCCATCAAGCGTCCCCATCTGGCCAGCCAGGAAGATAAGTAAGACCATCTCAGCTTCCCTATGAGTATAGAGGGGAGAGGGTGGGTCTTGTTGCCATTGGTTTTTATTGATTGGACTGTCTTACTGTTTTTATGGATTTTATGTTGTTTTATATTGTTGGACGTCACCCTGAGCTCTTTGGGGGAGGGCAGGTAATAAGTATAAAGCAGTGGTTCTCAACCTTCCTAGTGCCACGACCCTTTAATACAGTTCCTCATGCCGTGGTGACCCCCAACCCTAACATTTATCCATTTTACAGATGGAGAACACTGATGCAGAGAGTCTTAGGCGACCCCTGTGAAAGGGTCGTTCAACCCCCAAAGGGGTCCCGACCCCCCAGGTCGAGAACCACCGGTATAAAGAATAAACAAACAAACAAACAAATAAATAAATAAAACACTTTATTTATTTATTTATTTATTTATTTATTTATTTACTTACTTACTTACTTACTTACTTACTTACTTACTTACTTACTTACTTACTTACTTACTTATTTGTTTTCTATACCGCCCCATCCCCGAAGGGCTCTGGGCGGTGTACAGCATAAAACTTTGTACAATATCAGACAAAGGAGCAAATCATACAAAACGCGATAAACAAATAACATAGCTCCATCCAGTTAGTGATCAGTAAAACTCACTAAAACTCCATATAAACAGCGGTTAATACAGTTTAATAATTAAATAGTTAAATAATTAAATAAGAGGCGTCCAAAAAACCCACATTTAAAACCTTCCCCGAACAGGGAGAGCAGCGGGCCCCTCAATATGGGGGTTACCCTGATGTAAACGGCGCAGGGAGCAGAGAGGGGCGGGCACCATCAGCAGCTGGACACTCCAAAGGCCCAGTAGAACAGCACGGTCTTACATGCCCTGCGGAACTCACCAAGATCCCGCAGGGCCCGGACAGCTGGAGGAAGGGTGTTCCACCAGGCCGGGGCCAGAGCTGTAAAGGTCCTGGCCCGCGTGGAGGCCAGCTGCATCTTCGAGGGGCCAGGAACCACCAGCAAATTGGCCTCTGCTAAACTCAGAGACCGGGTAGGGACATATGGGGTAATACGGTCCTGAAGGTACAAGGGTCCCAGGCCGCGTAACGCCTTAAAGGTCAAAACCCACACCTTGAAAATATGCAACATCTTGAAGACATTATATTTGTGCTGTGGGGAATCCGCCACTGACTTGATAAATAACATGTCCTCCTCGACGACTCAGGCAAGAAGCCGTCATATTTTCGCTCCTTCGTGAGCTGGCCTCTTGCGCAGGTTAATGATAATAAACTCGACGAAGCAAGCCAACTTCGGCGGCAACGTTTTAATTATCCTTCTCGCCATTATGAGGAACTTGGGCCACTCTTCAGGTTATTATACAGTAAATAACCGGTTTTCTAAAGGACAGAGCTGTTTTAATTATATGACGATGAATGCATAATTATTATGTTTGTTAGGAGTGAATCACAAGACAACAGACTCGATACTGCGGCTCGAGTTAGTGCATCTTAATTACTTTTTCATTTATTTTGCATATAAAAGCTATTTGCTAATTGTCTTTGCTGTAAATATGCAAAATATAATTAGTCATTCATAATTCTTTATGTGTTATCTAACTGTACATTTGTGACTGAGGAATATATATTAAAGTCTGAATATTTAATGGGCTTTGACGGCGGAGAATATTTTTGTACTAACTTTGCAGGGAAATAGTCGGGGAACGCCACGCAGGGCCTGCGTTTAACCCCCTTTCTCTGTACAAACAAATTTCTCCTCCATTAAAGAACCAACAGTGGAAACGACTGTTAATAAAACTGCAAGGATTGTCATGCCCTTATATAAAGCCGTGGTGCGACCGCACTTGGAGTACTGTGTTCAGTTCTGGTCGCCACATCTCAAAAAGGATATCGAAGAGATAGAAAAAGTGCAGAGAAGGGCAACGAGGATGATTGAAGGACTGGAGCACCTTCCTTATGAGGAGAGGCTGCAGCGTTTGGGACTCTTTAGTTTGGAGAGGAGACGGCTGAGGGGGGATATGATTGAAGTCTATAAAATTATGCATGGGGTAGAAAATGTGGACAGAGAGAAATTTTTCTCTCTTTCTCACAATACTAGAACCAGGGGGCATTCATTGAAAATGCTGGGGGGAAGAATTAGGACTAATCAAAGGAAACACTTCTTCACGCAACGTGTGATTGGTGTTTGGAATATGCTGCCACAGGAGGTGGTGATGGCCACTAACCTGGATAGCTTTTAAAAGGGCTTGGTCATATTTATGGAGGAGAAGTCGATCTATGGCTACCAATCTTGATCCTCCTTGATCTCAGATTGCAAATGCCTTAGCAGACCAGGTGCTCAGGAGCAGCAGCAGCAGCAGAAGGCCATTGCTTTCACCTCCTGCATGTGAGCTCCCAAAGGCACCTGGTGGGCCACTGTGAGTAACAGAGTGCTGGACTAGATGGACTCTGGTCTGATCCAGCAGGCTAGTTCTTATGTTCTTATGTTCTTAACGACACCTCAGATAGAAAATAGGTCCATCTTGGGCATCTTCAAATGAGATTGGAAAGGCTGGAGAATGCAGTCTCAAAAGAAGACTGCCGGGGGGCAGGCCATGATAGAGGTTTATACAATTATGTATGGGGCAGAGAAAGCAGATAGAGGAAGTTTTTTTAATGTCTGTGTGATATTGCTAGAACTCCAGGTCACCCAATGACATTCAGAAATAGGTTCAGGACAGACACAGGAAGGGGTGTACCACCCAGGGGGGACATACGGGGTCAAATGTCCCTGGGATACGGCCATTTATTCATGTGCAGGGCGGGGCCATACACTGATTGGTGCAAACTGATTGTTTGGTCGTGGTGGGGAAGGGCGGCCACCCGTGTGGAGGGGGGGCACGCGAAAAACTCAGATTTTGCACCTGGCTACAATAACAACAACAACAACCTTTATTTGGCATTTAAAAATAGGTTCTAGAGCCTTGCCAGACATTTTTGAAATACAAATCAAGAGCACATTCAAAGCACAGACAGGAAGACTGTATATAGCGGTATACATTACTTAGAAAGTTCTGTCACTTGTAAAAGAAATTTTGCTACTTTTTCCAAGAGCATGACATCTGTGTTGTTTAACAGAAGCTCCACAACAGAACAGTCAGAGTCACTTTCAGATTTGTCTGGGGCCAGCCTGGGAGAGAAATTCCTGATGCCCACATATCTCAGACAGTCAAGAATAATGTGATCAAGAGTCTCCACTTGATTTTTACAGGGTGGACAAACCCGATCCTGGAGAGGGATGGGTAAGTAGCGACCCTTTGTAATGGCCGATGGGAAGGTATTGGATCTGGCCCTTGTGATAATCCATCTCTGTTGGGGAACCTGGCTACATTTTTCCTAGATACGCCTCTGGACTTAGGAACATACTTCTTTATTCACTGATGAATTTATCTGCAAAATTCACTGCCAGGGGATATCACGAAGGCCAAGAGGATAGATGGTTTTGAAAGAGGGTTTCACAGATCCATGGAGGAGAGATCCATCTATGGTTACGATCCCTGGTGAGTAAAAGGAACCACTATGTTCAGAGGCAGCCAGTGTCAAAAGGCAACATCAGGGAAAGGCCTCAGCTGCTATGCCCTGTTCTTGGCCCTCCAGAGGAACTGGTTAACCACTGTGTGAGGCAGGGTGCTGGACTGGATGGACCACTGGTCTGATCCAACAAGGCTCTTCTGATGTTCTAATGATGGCCTCAGCCTCTGCCCTGTTGTTGGGCCTCCCAAGGAACTGGTAACCCACTGCATGAGGCAGGATGCTAGACTGGATGGACCATTGGTCTGATCCAACACGGCTCTTCTGATGTTCTAATGATGGCCTCAGCCTCTCTGTCCTGTTGTTGGGCCTCCCAAGGAACTGGCTACCCACTGCATGAGGCAGGATGCTGGACTGGATGGACCATTGGTCTGATCCAACACGGCTCTTCTGATGTTCTAATGATGGCCTCAGCCTCTCTGCCCCGTTGTTGGGCCTCCCAAGGAACTGGTTACCCACTGTGTGAGGCAGGATGCTGGACTGGATGGACCACTGGTCTGATCCAACAAGGCTCTTCTGATGTTCTAATGATGGCCTCAGCCTCTCTGCCCCGTTGTTGGGCCTCCCAAGGAACTGGTTACCCACTGTGTGAGGCAGGATGCTGGACTGGATGGACCACTGGTCTGATCCAACAAGGCTCTTCTGATGTTCTAATGATGGCCTCAGCCTCTCTGCCCTGTTGTTGGGCCTCCCAAGGAACTGGTTACCCACTGCGTGAGGCAGGATGCTGGACTGAATGGACCACTATCTTAATCCAACAGAGCTCTTGTGATGTTCTAATGAAAGACTTGATCTCTATGCCCTGTTGCTCCAGAGATCCTGGTTGGCCACTGCGTGGGATAGGATGTGGACTAGGTGGACCATGGGTCTGACTCAGCAGGGCTCTTCTGATGTTCTTATGAAGGCCTCAGCCTCTATGCCCTTTCACTGCCCCTCTAGAGGAACTAGTTGCCCATTTTGTGAAACAGAATGCTGGACTAGATGGACCACTGGTCTCATCCAGCAGGGTCCTTCTGATGTTACTATGTCAAGGGGGTCATCAGGACTGGTTCTCCAGCCAAATGCTTGGGGCAACACAGTGAACAGGGGGCCAATACAGAGGCTCATCTGTACCACAAACATCCGTGGTACAGAAAGCCATTAGTATCATCTCTTGGGCCTTCATCACTGCAGGACCTTGGCTTGGACCTGGCTCAGAATGAGGTGGACCAAGCGCATATACCTTGTTTGAGGCTGCAAAATATCTTCAGTCTGAGGCATAATGTCCATTAGGAATTTGTGCCCTGTGTTTGGATCTTTCCATGAACACTGACTTGGACAGGTGAGTACTATGTGTGCTAAAAACAAAGAATGAGTTCCCTTTAAAAATAAACCAACAGCTCAATATCTGGAAGTTCTTCCTTGAAGGGTAGCTCTAGGAATCACCTGGAACTCCATGGTAAAATCATAGCGTTTCTGGCAATTTGTAGAACAACCCCGGAAAGCGGAAAAAAGATGGCTGTAGGAATTAGTAAAACAAGACAGTGGTAAAGCCATTAAGGATATACATCACCTTCTTGTCACTGTAACTTCCACGCCCTGCACTGCACCAATGTGTTGATTGGATAGGGCCATGGTGGCGAACCTTTGGCACTCCAGATGTTATGGACTACAATTCCCATCAGCCCCCGCCAATTGGCCATGCTGGCAGGGGCTGATGGGAATTGTAGTCCATAACATCTGGAGTGCCAAAGGTTTGCCACCACTGGGATAGGGAGTCAAAAATTGAACTCCTCAATGGGAAAGACAAAAGTCAAAGTCTAAGCCATGCTTATTTCTCTTCAACTGGATGAAGACATCCTTATCCTAATTTGAATCACCACAAACAATCTACATTTCCACAGCAGCTTAAATGCATTGGCGGTAAACATACAGCCAGCAGGTAGTGGTTAAGAGCAGGTGGATTCTAATCTGGAGAACCAGGTTTGATTCCCCACTCCTCCACCTGCATGGCAGAGTCTTATCCGGTGAACCAGATGTGTTTCTGCACTCCTACATTTCTGCCGGGCGACCTTGGGTTAGTCACAGTTCTCTCCGAACTCTCTCAGCTTCGCCTACCTCACAAGGTGTCTGTTGTAGAGAGAGGAAGGGAAAGGAGTTTGTAAGCCACCTTGAGTCTCCTTACAGGAGAGAAAGGTGGGGTATCAATCCAAACTCTTCTACTCTTCTGCATACATGCGAAAAATACTAACAAATGTCAGAATCCACACAACATACACCAATTGAGCAATAATATCCAAAGGACAAATATATTGCCATATTGCCCACTCAAGGACAAGTCACTTTAGTCCAAAAATCACATGAGCAATCCATATACCGTTTTTCCCCGCAGTGTCTTATATTAATTTTTGCTCCCAAAAATGCACTATGTCTTATTTTCAGGGGATGTCTTATTTTTCTGTGTTCTGTTCCATCGGGCATGCTTCCAAACAAAAACTTTGCTACGTCTTACTTTCGGGGGATGCCTTATATTTCGCATTTCAGCAAAACCTCTACTATGTCTTATTTTTAGGGGATGTCTTATATTCGGGAAAACACGGAGACTGCATGTTTCATGGTAACTTATCCTCTTCACCAGTATCAGTTATTCACGCTTGCCCATTATTGGGATTACTGTTTCCAAACTTCTAGCATCCAATCCCTCTCAAAAAAAGCTAGTTTTGTTGTGATAAATATGTCTGTTATGCCTGGACTAAGTGTCCAGAATTCTTCGCTTCCATCTGTGTTGTCAAGCAAGACTTTTTAAATGGCCACATTATTAGATTTATTGTCATGATACACTGTTGTGTGAAGCTGTGGTGTAGTGAACCCTACATCTGATGTGTATCTTACTGCCCTCTCGGAGTCAGGCCCAAAACATTTCTCTTTACTCAGGTTTTTAACTGAGGATTTCCATCTATTTTTGAGCTTTACGTCGCGTAGGTGAGCCAAAACCACCTTCAGCAGCTGAGCCTTGAGTTGAATCCTCGTTGTCAAAGGCGTATTCCGCATGGGGCAAAAACAGTGGAGTGAAAACGGTGCAAACCCTTTTACACCGTTTTCACACCATTTTCACACTGCTGTTTTTGCCCCCTGCGGAATCCACCAAAGGCCGATGAGGCGAGGGAAAGAATCCCTGCATGCAGAAAACTAGAACGTGTGTACAATTTGTATCTTGGAGAGCCGAGTTTAATTCTGCCATTGTGGACATGAGGTTCGTTGAGTGCCTTTGGGCCCATAGCTCACCCTAAGTCTGACCTCGCAAGGTTGTTGTGAGGTAGAAATATAGGACTGCCAACTCTAGGTTGAGAAATGCCTGCAGATCTGCAGGGTGGTGCCCAGGAAGGAGAGGGGAGGGATCTCAGAGAGGTATAATGTCATAGTGGTATAATGTCATATAATCTCCTCTCTGAAGATGCCCTTTATTTCTAGAGGAACTGAACTCTGTAGTCTGGAGATCTGTTGTAATTCTGGGAAATCTCCAGGCCCCAGCTGGAAGTTGGCAATTGGTGAGGGTGGAGTTGTGTTCATTTAGGAGGACGAGCCAGAAAATTGTGCTATGTAGACCGGGAATCAGAGATCTTTGACTTTGGTGGATTCCACATGGGCCAAAAACAGCGGTGTGAAAACGGTGGGAAAGCGCGGCCGCGCCTAAAACGCGGCTGCCGTTGCAGGAGGGAGAGGGGCCTGACAAAGGCTGCAGGCCTGTTCTGCGCGTGCACGGCCGATCCGCGCACGCGCAGAGGGCCGGATGGCTTGGGCCCATTCTGCGCACGCGCGGAGGGCCCGGGCCGATTGGTGGCGTGCTCTCGCGTTGCACGAGAGCGCCTCATCAGAGCGGGCCGGAGGCAGGGCTTATAAAAGGCCCTGCCTCATGGTCCTCGGCCCACTCTGCCGAGGGACCCGCAAATGGTTTCAAAGGGTTTACGCCGTTTTCACACCATTTTCACTCCGCTGTTTTTGGCCCATGTGGAATCCACCCTCGAGACAGTCAAGCACAAATGTGATGGGACCTATTTTTAAGGACAAGGAATGTGTTCTCTGTGCGTGTCTCTGTGTTTCTCAACGGGCTTCTCCCCTAATCAGTACTCGGCAAGGACTACCATCTCTGGAAACGTTTTACACTGCGGCACGATTCATTCCAGAAAGACTGACTCATTAAAATGAGTGGTGTGTCCTCCCCCTCCCAAAAAAGTTCCCGAAAGTACATATCTCAAGAACCTCGTTGGATAATTATATATTATCTTTTCACTCGTCTCCATGAAACGCTGCCAGTTCGTTCTAGCGATGCATGTCACATTAGACGTTTCTCTCTCTGTCTCTCTCTCTACCCCGCTCTGCTCCCCACCCCTCATCTCAAACATTTGATTTACTATCCAGTTGTACGGATAATCCCATGTCATGACACCCCTATTCACTTCTGCTTTTCAGCCGAAAGCAGCTTCCTACAAAGATAATGCAAGGTAAAATCCATTGTACGGGGAAGAATATCTTCAGTGTGCTATCATATCGAAAGGAAAACACACTTCGGCTTCGCTCACCCTAGACATTCTTGAATGCTCACGTTAATGATGGAGTCAAAGAGAATAGCCACTAAGAATACACTGTAAGGTTATTTCTCCCCCCTTCTCTCCTCCCCCCCCCGCTCAATTCCCTCAGAAGTAATCCTGCTCTGTAATTCTATAATTGTTCTTATTTACATTGGGTAAATCTTTTAAAACTAACATATATAAAAACGCAATGACAGGAGGGTATGAATTAGGCGAGAGCTATCTAACATGCCTTAGTAAATTGTGATATGAATAACTCATTCCGATCCCTGCTTATCAAACAAGTATTTAGAAGCAAATTTAAATAATGCCCTTTAATGCCAGCACTTTCATAAAACCCACAAACCGTCAGCTCCGTTTCCCCCCCCCAAAAAAATAACAGTTGACTACTTGAGCTATAGATTAATATTTTTATATATCGAGGAAAGCAAATAATAAAAAAATGGCTTCTTTCAATGACACTCCACTTAGACACAAAGACGAGATGAAGATGCTATTTAATCGATCAAAATCCCAAAGCTTAACACTTGATATTCCCTATCTCTGACATTTTTAGGATGAAGCGATAGCTGAATACAGTGCAGAACAAATGCCGTTGCAATTTGAAATTCGTAATTGTATCAAAATGTAGGAAACAATCCATGCATCCCATGTTAATGTAACTTCAGCTTATGGGTTCAGTGGGGCAGAATTTGGAAGGAGTTTTGCAACAACTAAATTTTGAAACCGAATTGTTTACTTTTTCTTAACATATAACACTCACCAAGTATTAACATTTAACATAACAGTTCAAGGTCCTGTTTAAGTTTCATTTCAAGTCCTTCTAATTACAGTCCGATGATGCCGCGTGGCGTAGTGGTTAAGTGCTTGCACTGCCACTCACACGGTCAGGAGTTCGAGCCCCCTGTGGGTCAGATATCCTGGCAGCTGGCTCATGGTCGACTCAGCCATCCATCCATTCTTTGGTCGGTAAATGAGCACCTAGCACATAGCTAGGGAGTAAAGAATAGCCGGGGAAAGCAATGGCAAACTACCCCACAAAAACGGCTTGCCTATGAAATCACTGCTCGCAGTGGTACCCCAGGGTCGAACACGACTGAAGGGGAAACTTTACCTTTCAATGCCAAGTCTTCCCGCAAGTGGGTGGCTCATGAAGACTCTAGCTTGGTGTACTGGATTTGAGATTATGAAGGTCCCCAAAAGAACTCATACCAATTACACTCACAACGCCCTCAAACAAGGCGTTAAGAGCTTATAATAATCTATCGTCCCAGCCTGGTAGCCTTGCTTCCTCCAACTTCATGAGCTCTGCAGCCTTCTGCTGCTTTCAGTCTCCACCCCTTTCTGGGTCATCCCATTCTTAACATAGGGGTTACACTAACACACAAATAGTTGACTTACCTTTGTGACAATAAGCCTCACACAACTTTCATGGAGGCCAGTTTGTCCATTTTGGGGTGGGGAGATTGAGGGAGGGTGAAAATGGCATCCGGAGACGCTGTGACATCACTTCCTGAGTAACCAGAAGGGATGTTCGCGGTCTCGGACCTGCATACCTGAAGGACCGCCTCTCCCCATATTGCCCCGGTAGGCCCCTCCGCTCCTCGGAGGAGGACCTACTCGTGATCCCTGGCCGAAAAATGATCAGGCTGGCCTCGACGAGGGGCAGGGCCTTTTCAGCCCTGGCCCCTACCTGGTGGAACAGCCTCCCTAGGAAGATCAGGGCCCTGCGGGACTTCCAGAGTTTCCGCAGGGCCTGCAAGACGGACCTGTTCCGCCAGGCGTTTGCCCAGCCTGGTTAAAAATACATCTACCGTGTCATCTGGCCTCCCGTGGGCACAATGGGGGGGAGGGGGGTAGCCAGACACCATCCACATTTTTAAATGGGTTCTGTTTTTAATGTAATTAATATTTAAATTACGTTTTAATGGATGTTTTAACCTTGTTGTGAACCGCCCTGAGCCCTCAGGGGGAGGGCGGTATATAAAAATTAATAATAAATAAATAAATAATAAATGTCACCACGTCACAGGACATACCTGGATTTCCCCAAAAAATATGTTTCCAACCATCACATTTCAGTCAGCTTCCTCCGCCCCCATTCTTCCACAATGCCAGAACTCCCTGCCCATCACAGAAAACACACTGAACTCTAATTGTCAATTTTTGTCGCTTTCTCTCCACCTACCTTAAGTAACAGGTTATCAGCTCAATTCAGAGTCCCTGGTGGTGGGGCGTGGTGGGGCTGCGGTGCCCCCCTGTTGTCTCCAAGGATGTGCCTTGGTGGCGCGGGGGGGGGGGGGCAAAAAGGGCCTCCCCGCCACCGAAATGCCCTCTGTTGGGTTCTATGGACTTATGCCACCCAAAAATGTGTTGAGTTTCTGCAGGGCCTGCAAAACGGACCTGTTCCGCCAGGCATGTGATTGCATCGACCCCACTCAGTGGAGGGTGGGGGCGTGGGGAGGGGGAGGGGTTTTATCACCACCTGAGTCTGATTTTGGCTTTATTTTAATACATTACATTCAGTGGTGGGATCCAAAAACTTTAGTAACAGGTTCCCATGGTGGTGGGATTCCAACAGTGGCATAGTGCCAATGGGGCTGGGCGGGGCACGACGGGGGCGTGGCCGGGCATTCCGGGGGCGGGGCATTAATAATTTCTCTGTTACTGTAAAACACTCTTACTGTAAAAAAAAGTTCCTAATTTCCAGCTGGTATATTTCTGTCCATAATTTAAACTCATTATAGCAAGTCCTATCGCCATGGTGGCGAACCTTTGGCACTCCAGATGTTATGGACTACAATTCCCATCACCCCTGCCAGCATGGCCAATTGGCAGGGGCTGATGGGAATTGTAGTCAATAACATCTGGAGTGCCAAAAGTTCGCCACCACTGTCCTATCGTCCACTGCCAACAGAAACAACTACTTCTCCTCTAATTGACTGCCTGTCAAATACTTAATACTTTCAAATACTTAATTTTGTTTCTAGAAATCAAAAGAAGGATCCTTTCCTTAAACAAGGAACTTTACCATGTTTCTAAAACATGTTTTAAAAACAGCCCAACAGGGAGAATTATCCCGTTTTCTACCTTCGCTAACCAGCCACATCGGAAACAACAGGACTTTATGGTTTTTGGACCTGATGGAATTTCTAACGGAAAAGCAGACCCGATTAGTAACCCCCTCTCGGCACACACAAATAATTAGTAACCCACTCTCGGGAACTGGTGAGAACCTGCTGGATCCCACCTCTGATTAGATTGTGTAGGCAATTATAAGCCACTTTGAGATTCTTCAAGGTAAAAAAAACACCGGGTGTGAAAACTGACTCTTAGGTTTTCAAGGCAAGAGACAAGCTGAGGTGATTTTCCATTGCCTGCCTCTGGATAGCAAATCTGATGGTCTCTCATTTAACCCGGGACAACCCTACTTCGACTGGGCTACTGGGCCATTTAGGTCAAGGCGAGTGCCGTCAAATTGCAGCTGTTGGGCAGAGGCAGGCAATGGCAAAACACCTCCATTAGTCTCTTGCCTTGGAAACTCCAGGAGGTAGCCATAAGTCGGCTGCGCCTTGACGGAACTTTACACTGACTAGTTGGCCTTGGGTTAGGTCCTATGAGGTGCGTTCAAATGGCGCTTGCTGAAACGGATCTCCCCTGCGTGTAAGGCTGCAAACACTCGGACAAAGTTTACTTAGAAGAAAAACTTTATTGATTTTGGCTCGCCCTGGCTACAGGGTGCTGGGACTGAGGAGCCAGTCCTCGGGTCCAGCATTTATTGCAGGTTCGAAACGGCGGTGGTCCAATCACCTCTTCCTCTTTCTCCCGCTCTCGGCTCCCGCTGGCTGTCACGTTTCCCGCTTTGGGGGCAGGGCGGCAGGAACTGGTGCACGCTGGGAGTTGTAGTCCTGACACTGCGTTCCTCATCCTCCAGCAGCCCTTCTTGAGGCTCATCTCCAGGCTGTAGACATCCGTTCTCCTGGAGAAAAATGGCTGTGAAGGGTGGACTCAATGGCATTGAGATCCCTCCCATTTTCAAACCGTCTTCAAGAAAACCACCTGTCGGGATTTTTCCAGTTCCATTTGTATCAGCAGCATCTAAAGCCAGCTAATCACTACATAGCTGACTCCAGGCTAGTTGTTCTCTGTCTCTCAATCTAACTTATCTCATAAGAACATAAGAACAAACCTGCTGGATCAGACCAGAGTGCATCTAGTCTAGCACTCTGCTACTCGCAGTGGCCCACCAGGTGCCTTAGGGAGCTCATGTAACCCCTCTGTTCAGAATGGGTTGACCCAGAAAGGGGTGGAGACTCAAAGCAGCAGAAGGCTGCAAAAACCGGTGAAGTTGGAGGAAGCAAGGCTACCAGGCTGGGACCTTGATTTATTTCTTTATAAGCTCTTAACACCTTGTTTAAGGTAACTGCAAAGTTGTTGGGAACTAGTGGGAAGGGCGTTGTTTATTTTTGCTATATTGTAAATGTTAGAATTGGTTGTTTCAGGGCTTGCTATGTATGTAGTTGATGGGAGTTCTTTTGGGGACCTTCATCATCTCGGATCCCATTCACCAAGCCTCTGAAGTCTTCATAAGCCAACCACCATCAGGAAGAATTGGACTTGGCATTTATCAGTAGCTTGTAAATATAAGGACTTGAAATGCAACCTAAAAGGACTGTAAATTGTTAGTGTTAAATGTTAATGTTAAAAGTGTTATTTGTTAAGGAAGTAAACCATTTTGTTTTAAATGTAGTTTCTTTGCAACTCCTTCCAAGTTCTGCCCCACAGAACCCACAGATAGAGGTTACACTCACATGCAGGATGTGAAAGCAATGGCCTTCTGCTGCTGCTGCTGCTGCTGCTCCCGAACACCTGGTCTGTTAAGGCATTTGCAATCTCAGATCAAGGAGGATCAAGATCGGTAGCCAGAGATCGACTTCTCCTCCATAAATCCATCCAAGCCCCCTTTAAAGCTAATGGGTGTGTTTTGAGGATACAGTGAAGTAGAAGAGAACCGTTCAGAGGATAGATGGGGTAAATGCACTACCTAAGTCAAGGGTCTCCAACATGGAAACTGGGGGTCCCATCGGGCCCACCAGTACTTTTCCTGGTGACCATCAAATGTTTTCCAGCTGGGGCTTTTGCCCAATGGGGATTCTGGCTGGCCTTTGGGAATCTGCGCAGATTTCATAGAATCATAGAGCTGGAAAAGACCAGAAGGGCCATCAAGTCCAACCCCCTGCCATGCAGGAACACACAATCAAAGCACTCCCGGCATATGTTCATCCAGCCTCTGTTTGGAGGCTTTTAAACAAGAAGAAGACTCCACCACTCTCCGAGGTAGTGCATTCTACTGTCGGACAGCCCTGACGGTCAGGAAGTTCTTCCTAATGTTTAGGTGGAATCTCTTTTCCTGCACCTTGAACCCATTGCTCTGTGTCCTAGTCTCTGGAGCAGCAGAAAGCAAGCTTGCTCCCTCTTCGACATGGCATCCCTTCAAATATTTAAACATAGCTATCATGTCCCCCCTTAACCTTCCCTTCTCCAGACTAAACATCCCCAGCTCCCCAAGTCTCTCTCTTCAACAAAACAGTGTAAGCAGCAGCTGCCTCCATAGACACTCCCACACCTGCCAGCTGGGTGACCTTGGGCTAGTCACAGCTTCTCGGAGCTCTCTCAGCCCCACCCATCTCACAGGGTGTTTGTTGTGAGGGGGGAAGGGCAAGGAGATTGTCAGCCCCTTTGAGTCTCCTGCAGGAGAGAAAGGAGGGATATAAATCCAAACTCTTCTTCTTCTTCTTCTACCCACCTGGAGATTGGCAAACCAGGTCAGAGGTGATATATGATCCTTCCGTTGCAAGCGCTTTGAGCCAAATTTCTCTTTCAGTCATTATCCGTCAGGTTTCTGCTGGAACACCCAAATTTGTCTCTGAAAAGCACTGATAAACATGGGGTGCTGATTTAAACTTTGCCACAAGTCACATTTCGAGAAGATGTGTGTGTGTGTGGGGGGGGGGGGTTGAGTGAAAGTGTCAGAAAGCCGCTTAAATGAAGGAAACGGGACTTTTCTTTCGTCATCAAAATGGATCATCGTCTCCTTTAAATGAGGTCTGTCAGATTAGCAACTTGGGGTCTTATGTATATCATCTTCAGACGCAGTCCCATTTTTTTTGACAAATGAAGTCATGTCGGTATAATGCACAAAAGGCTTACATGGAAAACATTACGCAGGATAAATTCGCAAGGGTGTCAATGTGGAGCGGACTGATAAACAAGCGATAACGGAAGCTGGGAGATCACAACGGAAGCGGCAGAGAACTTTGGATCCTGACATTCTGTTTTTGTTGTTGTTTTACTTTCTCAATATTATTTTACAAAATGCAAAGGGATCTGGGCAACAGGAAAACTCCTCAGATTTGTTGAGACAAAACAACTTACAGTTTTTCACGGATCTGTCCCCAAAAAACTTCCTTTGATATTCTTACAAAAATGCTTGCCTGCTTACAAAGTCCTGACAAGGAGACTCAGTCTAGCAAAGACTAGGGCAGTGATGGCGAACCTATGACACAGGTGCCAGAGGTGGCACTCAGAGCCCCCTCTGTGGGCACACGCAAACAGAGTTGCCCCCACCCCCACACATCTAGGCTGGCCTGGGCCGCTGGGCTCGATTATTAGCATTAAACCTAAGACCTAGTTTTGGGGAAGCAGTGTAGGTAACCCTGTTAAGCGCTGTTAAACCCCACTGATTTTCATGCAAAGAACTACAGTGCAATCCTTTACCTGGGAGTAAGCTCGGTTGCTGGCAGTGGGGCTTGCTTCTGAGTAAACCCTCCTAGGGTCATGATTCACCCGTTGGAAGAGTTGCACGGTTGCTTCAAAGCAAAGCCACCGACTACCACCAAGCTTATTCCAGAGTAACACACGCCTCGGAGCCAACCGTTTTTTCTAAACTAAAACCTCAGCCTTCAGGTTAAATTGCTGTGTTGGCACTTTGCGATAAATAAGCGGGTTATGGGTTGCAATTTGGGCACTCGGTCTCGAAAAGGTTCATCATCACTGGACTAGGGGGTTGGACTAGAATTGTGAAGACTTGGTTTCAAATCCTCACCCAGACATGAAGCCCACAGAATCATAGAGTTGGAAGAGAACACAAGGGCCATCAACTCAAACCCACTGCCATGCAGGAATATACAGTCAAAGCACCCAGGACAGATGGCCAAGATCCAATCTCTGTTTAAAAACCTCCAAAGAAGGAGATTCCACCATCCACCACTCTCTGAGGCAGCATATTTCACTGTCCAGAAGCCTGTCAGGATGTTCTTCCTAAGGTTTAGGTGGAATCTCTTTTTCTGCACCTTGAATCCATTACTCCTAGTGTCTTGAGCAGCAGAAAACAAACTTGCTCCCTCTTCAACGGAACATGAGTCAGCCGTGTGATGCAGCAGCCAAGAAAGCCAATGTGATTCTGGGCTGTATCAATAGGAGTATAGTGTCTAGATCGAGGGATGTAATTGTACCCCTCTATTCTGCATTGGTCAGACCTCACCTGGAATATTGTGTGCAGGTCTGGGCACCGCAATTCAGGAAGGATATTGGCAAGCTGGAACGGGACCAGGGGAGGGCAACCAAAATGGTAAAAGTGAAGGTGAAGAGGTGACATGATAGCCATGTTTGGATATTTGAAGGGATGTCATGTTGATGAGGAAGCAAGCTTGTTTTCCAGAGACTAGGACCAGGAGTGATGGGTTCAAGGTGAAGGAAAAGAGATTCCACCTAAACATCAGGAAAAACTTCCTGACAGTAAGGGCTGTTCGACAGTGGAATGCACTACCTCGGAGTGTGGTGGAGTCTCCTTCTTTGGAGGTTTTTAAAGAGAGGCTGGATGAACATATGTCAGGAGTGCTTTGATTGTGTGTTCCTGAATGGCAGGGGGTTGGACTTGATGGCCCTTGGGGTCTCTACCAACTCTATGATCCTACGACATCCCTTCAAGTATTTCAATATAGTTATCACGTCACCCCTTAACTTTCTCTTCTCCAGACTAAACATACCCAGCTCCCTAAATCTCTCCTTGTAGGGCATGGATTCCAGATCTTTTACCATTCTGGTTGCCCTCCTCTGGACCCATTCCAGCTTGTCAATATCCTTCTTGAATTGTAGTGCCCAAAACTGGACTCACTAGTATCCTTGAACCAATCACAGTCAATTAGATGCACTTATTTGTTTACTTACCGCCTCTCTGTCGAAAGGGGTTCCTTTATTCTTTTTGTTTATTAGTTTCCAAGTTTAGATTCT
This sequence comes from Sphaerodactylus townsendi, assembly GCF_021028975.2. Lineage (NCBI taxonomy): Eukaryota > Metazoa > Chordata > Lepidosauria > Squamata > Sphaerodactylidae > Sphaerodactylus > Sphaerodactylus townsendi. The sequence continues at coordinate 174,197,439 of NC_059426.1, forward strand.
ATGTTGCAACACAGGGATGTGATATCCTGGGATTTAGGAAGAACACCACTGTATTTATCGAAATGCAGGGGCCAATTTCCAAAGGAAAATGTTGTAGAGGATCCACCTGGAGATTGGCAAACCGAGACAGTGGCTATATATGATCATTCCATTGAATGTTTAAGCTTCTGGACACCCACGAATGTATGACAGGGTTTGTCGGTGCAGCCACAAAATGGCTACCACAAAATAGTTTCCTCAGGAGTCAGAGGTCGAATCCCCACTGCCATCTTAGCCAGGTTTCAGAACGCAAACTAACCAGGTTGGAGGGACGACCTCCCCATTGCTTGCGTGGCAGATTCTGTTTCTGGTGATCGTTCTCCCCGTTAATCTGCGTTCCGGCAGGACCTGGTTGCAAGTGGCATAGACCCCATTGACACGGTTCAGGGCTGATCCGAGGGGAGGGATGAGGGTTGAAACCCTGACTCGTTTCCCGCCCTGGAATGTGACACAGAATTTGGGCAACCAATCAGCGCTGCGATGCACGCGCAGCCTTTCCTTGGTTTCGTTTCCGCTTTTGCAATCGGCCAGCAGAAGGGGACGTAAACATTAAACAGTCAAACGTGTAACCTTAAATCTTTAATGGTTTACACAGGTAACGATTAACTGTTTGCACAGTTAAACAGTTAAACGTTAAACTTTTACACACTGGTTTTTTTGATCACGCCCCTGCAATGTACGTTTCCGCAGTGGGAAAAGATCCTGCCCCATCAAGGCACGCCAGCCAATCAGGGGAGAGCGGTGAAGCGAGCTCACCTGGTAGTGGGGGTTGCTAAGAGTTCTGCAACCAGGTGTGTCTGCTGTGTGCTCGCTGCGGTGGGGAGGGAGAAACTCCGATGAAGAGGACACAATTTCACAACGAACAGGTTTGGATCTGCATGCAATTTTCAAGTGGGGATTCGATTAGAGCCAGTCACAAAATGGCAGTCAGTTTCGTGTCAGGGTGAGGATTTGAACCCAAGTCTTCCCAACTCTGTCCACAAAAGTGCAAATGGAGACAATTTCCAAAGGTTTTTCAATGTGAAGTGATCAATTGGATATTTTTTTTAAATCATAAATACATACGGGGGAAATCAGCTCTCTAGAATTGAACGTCTGTCTTTTGAATGTTTTAAAAAATGTGGAAACAATTTTATATTCACGTAGTTCACGTTACTGAGCATTTCTTGTACGGTCGTCCATTGCTCCAAGTCCCAACGCACAACTTCTCTTCTTCAGGAAATGAACAAGCAAAGAAGCGGTGGACATATTGGATTGGACCCAACAATCTCAGCCCCTTCCCCCTTTGCTAAAAAAAAGAGCAAACACTTCATCTCAGTGTGTTCGTGTTTGTGAGGAGCAATTGTGAAACAAAACCCCATTTCATTGGCTGCCCACCGGTCACGACGGCCGGCTTGAAATTCCTTCGTCAGCAGAAGTAGCCGCAACTCCGCCAAACAATCTCCCACAAAACATCTGCACCCAACTGACCCTGGCCCTAACCTTTAAATCTATCTTTTCATATTCATCTCAAAAGACCTTGTCAATGGCCGAGAGATTCGAGAAAAGGATTCTTCCACAAACACACACACACACACATACAGAAGGAAACAGAGGAAATTCAACCCAGATTAGGTGGCAGGAGATAATGCGGCCTGCTCATTTCTATTCCGCAGCTCCGACCAACGTTGAATTCATTCTCGCTTTATCTTTATTCATGTCATTGAAACATAACATTCATTAGGATTGTGAACCGCAACAGATAGAAGAGAACAAAACTCCTCGCCAAAACCGGTGGGCATCTGTTCCTGCCGGAGGCAGCCCACCGCCAAGTCCGCACCGTGCCGTGTCTCCCTTCCTTTCTTGCCTAGAATTCATTTCAAAACCAGTTCCACGGTTTCTGAAGGTGTTTTCATGGACTGGCTGCCCCCCAAAGGGTAAGAACTTACTCGCAGTTACATCAGGGAGTGGCAGAATTCGGAGAAACCGTGATCAGAAGGTAAAACACAAAACCAGAAAGCCATTTTGCCATTAAATGTTCTGGGAAATTTGAGGGTGTTATTCTGTTTTGTTTTTTTAAAAAAAACTTGATTTGGGGGATTTGTGGGAAACAGTCTTTCTCTAGTCACCCCGAGCTCTCAGCCCTAAGGGAGGAGACTCCAATATGTAATAAAACTAACAATTTGGTTAATGTTAATCGACAGCGACGACAAATGAACCAGCAACAAGACAATCGGCAACCGTCGCTGCGTGGAAAAAGGACCGTCTGAGCATCTTTGAAACCATTTCAGAAATGACTAGAAATCAGTAGCAGCAAAGCCAGAATTAAAAGTTGGGAAGAACCAAAAGTATTTTGAAGGTGTTTCTGAGAACGGGGTCCTGCCAAACACGTTTCATTCAAAATGTACGTTTTATCGTTCGTCTGAAATGGTTTCCCCTCATCTGTTGCATCAGACGTCGGAGCTGCGGATGTTTTTTCACAGAGATAAGTCTTGTAAATAAAGAAGTAAAATGGTATCTAAAGATGATTCTGTGATTTGTTTTCCAAAAAGACTGTTCTAAACACACCACATGCCAGTACGTTCCACAGATACCAACACTGCTTTTTGTATTAAAAAATGTGCCAGTAATCATATATAAGGTGGCACCAATTTCCACCAAATCCCCCTTAGGTTTTGGGAGAACCCTCCAAAAAGGTGCTAGTATTTAGTAATGGTGAGCATTGTCAAAGGCTTTCGCAACCGGAATCACTGGGGTGCCGTGTGGTTTCCGGGCTGTATGGCCGTGTTCTAGCAGCATTTTCTCCTGACGTTTTGCCTGCATCTGTGGCTGGCATCTTCAGAGGATCCTCTGAAGATGCCAGCCACAGATGCAGGTGAAACATCAGGAGAAAATGCTACTAGAACACGGCCATACAGCCCCAATGGTGAGTATTGCTATACATACACACCCAGAAAAAACGTGGATATCAATAAAAGTAGCTTTCTATGTCTTTTTAACGGAGCCTGCAGCTATTCTCACTCACTAACAGGACCATATTAAAATGTAAAGTCGATGAAGAGTTTGGGAGTGTGTCAGCCAATTTACTCTGACTGACACTTCTGGGAGCCATTTCGTCGGGTGCTGGCAAATAAAATGGATTTTAGAACGCACAAGCCTCTTTGTTATTTTGATGCAACAGCGTCCTCTGGAATTTATAGGTATCAACATGAAATGTCCTTTCTTGGATGCATTGACCAGGAATGAGGGGTGACCCCTTTTTGTCTGTAACCATGTAAACAGGTTCCATCGAAATCAAGGGACGTGGCTGAGAAGAGGCAGGACTGGAGAAAGATTCAAGTCTGAGGCCCCTTCCGCACATGCAGAATAATTCACTATCAATCCACCTTCGCAATTGTTTGCAAGTGGATTTTGCTATTCCGCACAGGTGCAAAGCGGATCGAAAGCGGATTGAAAGTGCATTATTCTTGCATGTATGGAAAGGACCTTAGAGACCAACAAGATTTTGGGGATATACATTTCCCAGCCGTAGATATTTCCCAGAGTTCATATGCAGAAAACCTTGTT